>NC_081419.1:95775928-95822520 GCF_949786415.1 Peromyscus eremicus | reverse complement strand
GGCTGGCCTTGAACTCACAGAGATCCGCCTGCCTCTGCCACCCGAGTGCTGGGATTAAAGGTGTGCGCCACCACTGCCCGCCTAGAAGCATGCAAGTTTGAAAACGCTACTTTTTGGAACTTTTAAATTTTTGTCTTAAAAAGTTTAGGGGTATGGAGAAATGGCTCCCTGGTTAAGAGCCCTGGCTGCTCTTACAGGCCACCAAGTTGAGGCTAAAGGCGCCATTGTGTCCATTATACCACCTTGGGGGTAGTGTTAAGACTGTTAAATTGGTTACATTTAGAAAAGTTGCAGGTGGTAAACGCAAATGTTTTTGCAATTTATATATTTTTTCCCCTTTTGGCTTTTTGTTTGTTTGTTTGGTTGGTTAGTTTTGTTTTTTTGTTTTGAATGTTTTGTTTTTGAGAAAGGTTTCATGTTGCCCCAACTGGCCTCCAACTCACTCTGGATACAAGGCAGCCTTCTGCCTCACTTCCCAAGTGCTGGCTTACAGGTGTTCTTAACCTCTAAAATCATTCCCACCAAAGAGTAGTGAATTCATTATTTCTGGCTTTCATCTTGGCTATCATTTATTTCCTCTCAGGTCTATTTCTACTACCTCCATACCCCCCATTATCAAAGTGAATTAAATCTAAATATGAATTTCACTTAAAATTATAGGTGGTTCCATTTGTACCCTAGAATAAAGGACACAGTGAAAGGCTGTTAGATGAGATTATTTATCTATGCTCTCACTCAAATGAGATTATTTATAAAGCACGCAGCAAGTTGCTTTTCTTGCCTTTTAATAGGGTAGCTGCTAATGTCATTAAGCTTTGGTAATGTCCAAGCCAGGCATGGTGGCAGATGCCTTTAATCCCAGCATTCAGGAGGCAGAGGAAGATGGGTCTCTTGAGTTTGAGGCCAGCCTGGTCCACATAGGGAGTTGCAGTTAAGCTTTTACATAGGGAGACCCTATCTCAAGAAAACTAACCCAGTTCAAGCCAGGCGTTGGTGATGCATGCCTTTAATCCCAGCACTTGGGAGACAGAGGCAGGTGGATCTCTGTGAGTGAGTTTGAGTCCAGCCTGGTCTACAGAGCGAGTTCCAGGACAGGCTCCAAAGCTACACAGAGAAACCCTGCCCCCCCCAAAAAAAGTCCAAAAGTCTAAAAATTTGAACTGGGTACAGTAATACACCTGAACCTCAGCTATTTGGGAGGATGAGGAAGGATAGTTTGAGGCCAGTTGGAGCAACATAAGAGAGAAAGAGAGAGAGAGATCACCTAATTAACACACTTCATCGCAACAAGATGTGGTGGCACATACCTTTAATCCTAGCACTCAGGAGGCAAGCAGGCAGATCTCTGTGAGTTTGAGGCCAGCCTGGTCTACAAATTGAGTTCCAGGACAGGAAAAACAAAACAAAACAAAACAAAAAACCCAAAGCTCTGCATCACACAAATACAATGCCGGAGAGAAGAAAGAGAAACTAGTTAGGAACAGGAAAAGGAATATCGGGTATGATTAAAACACAGGTTTGAAAATGCTATAGTAAAACTCATTATGTATGATTAGTCACTGAAAAAAAAACTTTTGAAGGGGATTTTGTTGTTGCTGCTGCTGACTTTGGCTGAGTTTCTTTGCTGTTTTTGAAACAGTTTTGTGGGCTGGAGAGATGGCTCAGAGGTTAAGAGCACTGACTACTCTTCCTAGAGGTCCCGAGTTCAATTCCCAACAGCCATATGGTGGCTCACAACCATCTATAATGAGATCTGATGCCCTCTTCTGGTGTGCAGACATACATGCAAACAGAACATTGTATACATAATAAATGAATCTTTTTAAGACACATTAAAAAAAAAAAGAACAGTTTCGTTATATATCGTTGGCTGCCCTGCAACTCAGTATGTACACTAGGCTGGCCTTGAACTGAGATCTGCCTGCCTCCTCCAAGTGCTTGTATCAAGGGTATGTATCACCACACTCAGCGTTGGCTTTGGTTTTTCAAGACAGTGTCTCTGTAGTTCAGTGTGGCCTCAAACTCCATACTTAGCTGAGGATGACCTTGAACTGACCCATCTGCTTCTACCGTGCAAGGGCTGAGAATACAGACGTGCCATCATGCCTCAGTTTTGAAGAAAGGTTTCTGGAAAAAAAAAATAACATATGATGCTGTGTGATGGTCTTTCTGTATGCTGTGAATATATGTTGCTACCACTGAATAAAAAAGTTGTTCTGGCCTATGTCAAGACAAGTGATAACCAGGTGGGAAATCCAAAAGAGACACAGGGAGAAGAAAGGCAAGGTCAGGGGCAGATGCCATCCAGCTGCCCAAGGAACAAGATGTAGAAAATGCCACACGTGACCTTCATGTGACAGTCAAATTCAGGTTGGTCCCACCTCCACAACAACTGGCTGATACATGTGGAAATATTCCAGGACACAAAAAAATCTGAAATCGCCGGGCGGTGGTGGCACACGCCTTTAATCCCAGCACTCGGGAGGCAGAGCCAGGCGGATCTCTGTGAGTTCGAGGCCAGCCTGGGCTACCAAGTGAGTCCCAGGAAAGGCGCAAAGCTACACAGAGAAACCCTGTCTCGAAAAACCAAAAAAAAAAATCTGAAATCTAAACCATTTTTAGTCCCAAGCATTTCAGATCACTTAACCTATATAAGAAATATTATTTATTTTTTAGTTGAATCATATGGTATATTAACTTCACAATTTATCATTTAATCAATGGTGTAATCAATTTATTAATGCAATATTAATTATTGGGATATCCAGGCTGTCATTTTGCTCTGTAATGACTGGACAGCAATGACCACCTGAAACTTCATATGGTCCAAATTAGATTTTTCTCTCATCCATTTACTTCAGTGTTTTAGACCTTGGTAAAGATATGTTTTCTTCCACCCCACATGCAATCCAGCTGGACTTCAATATACTACCTGTTCCATATCCAGTGGATTCACCCCACTATTTAAAAAAAGTCTTTACTGTGTATGCTACCTACTTTTGTTATTGTCCCCTAAACAATACAATGTAGTAATTATTTACAATGTATCAAGGACTGTAAACAACCTAGAGATCACTTGAAGATTTGAGATGGTTTAAAAGGCCAGGGATGTAGTGGAGGGTTTGGCAGCATCCAGTGATAGTTGGTTTTAATATCAACTCATCACAAATTAGAACTGAAGAACTGTCCTGACAGCATTAACTGATGTGGGAAGACGTACTCCAAGGGTGGGCTGTTGGGAGTAACAGATCTTTTTTTAAGGGCATGGCAGTCATTCTCTTTTTGCCCACTGGGCTTTCCCTCTTGCTGCCGCATTGGTTTATCCTGCTGTCGCTGCTGATTCCTTTGCTGATGTCAGAACTAGCCCTTCCAGGCTTCCATCATTGACCAATGGCTCTACAGGAACCTTTCAGGTTTTCCATGCCAGATTGGAACTGCTGAGACACCCAGCCTTGACCAACCAGCTAACAGGTTGTCAGCCTCTCTAGTGTGAGAGAGCCACAGTGGGGCAGCTCCAACTGTGGAGGGACCCAGCCTCAAGGACCAAGCAATTCCTGTGTTCTCAGCCTTTCAGGCGTGAGCCAACTGTTGTTACATTTTTAAAATGTAAACTGATTTAATATATTTATTAATGTATTAAATGTATATTAAATTATATGTATACATTTCCCTCATCCTATCTGTTTCTCTAGAGAACCCTGACTAATAAACATGACCCTAGGACATAGGGTTGAATCTCTAGCACTGTGTAAACTAGCATGGTGGTACCATCTGTAAACCCAGCCCTTAGGAATGTAGGTAGAAAGATCAGGATTCAGCTACATAGGGAATTCAGTGACAGCCTGGGCTATGTGAGTTTGTCTCCAAATTACTTTTTTGCTTATATACAGCAAAATGTCTTGCTATGAGATCAGAATGACCCCAAACTTAGAGAGATTCTCCTGCTGCTGCCTCCTAAGTTCTGATTGATAAAGCCCACCATACCTGGTCATACTGGCTGGTTTTGTGTTGACACAAGCTAGAGTCATCCAAGAGGAAAAGATGTAATTCTGAATGGTTTTATTAAATAAGAAACACAGAGCCAAATGCAGAGTTAAAAGCCCCAGGGGTCAGAGAGCAGTAGCTAAGAGCTGAGACCAAGACCGCCTTCTTACCACCCACTGCCACTGCCGTCCTTCCCCTGAGAAAGAGACCTACTTCCTGTGTGTCTGTATTTTTATTTACTTTCTGTTCTGCCTTCTCATTGGTTGTAAACCCAACCACATGACCTCCTTGTCACTGCCTGTCTATACAGACCTCCAGGTCTCTATGGTTGGTATTGAAATTAAAGGCATGTGTCGCCATGCTGGCTGTATCCTTGAACACATAGAGATCTGCCTGTCATGTGATTGGGATTAAGGGTGTGTGCTACCACTGCCAGACTTCTGCTAAATGGCTTGCTATTAGCTCTGACCCCCAGGTACTTTTATTTATTAACATACAAATAAGATCACATTTCAGCACAAATAAAATCACCATAAGCCTCAGTTGAGGAAATGCCTCCATGAGATCTAGCTGTAAAGCATTTTCTCAATTAGTAATCAATGGGGGTGGGCCCAGCCCATGGTGGGTGGTGCCATCCCTGGGCTGCTGGCCTTGGGTTCTATAAGAAAGCAAGGGAAGCTGGGCAATGGTGGTATAAACCTTTAATCCCAGCACTTGGGAGGCAGAGGCAGGCGGATCTCTGTGAGTTCGAGGTCAGCCTGGTCTACAAAGCGAGTTCCAGGACAGGCTCCAAAGCTACACAAACCTACAGGTTTCCAAGAGAAACCCTATCTTTAAAAACAAAAACAAAAACAAAAAAAGCAGGGAGCAAGCCAGGGGGAATAAGCCAGTAAGCAGCACCACTCCACAGCTTCTGCATCAGCTCCTGCTTCCAGGATCATGACCAATTTGAGTTCCTGCCCCAACTTCCTTCAATAATGAACATCAATATGGAAGTGTAAGCCAAATAAATCCTTTTCTCCCAACTTGTTTTTTGGTCATGGTGTTTCCTGGCAGCAATAGAAAACCTAACCAAGGCACTGGCTTACTATATGCTTTTTTGAGATAGGGTCTCTTGTAGCCCTGGCAGGCCTTTAATTCACTATGTAGCCAAGGTTGGCTATTTCCTCGTGATCCCCCTTCCTCCACTTCCCAAATGCTGGGATTAAAGGTGTATGTCACTATGCTAAGGTTATCAATTTTTATTTATGTATTTTATGTATATGGGTGTATTTGTCTGCATGCATGTCTGTACACCAGAAGAGGGCATCAGATCCTATCACAGATAATTGCAAGCCATCACGTGGGTGCTGGAATCAAACCCGGGGCCTCTGGATGGACAGCCAGTGCTCTTAACTGCTGAACTATCTTTCTAGCCCCTAATCAATTTTCTTTAAAAAGTATTTTTAAATACTTTCCAATTATGTGTATATGTGGGGTGCATGTGCATGTGTGTACACGTGCCCTCAGAAGAGGGTATCACAAACCCAGAAGGACAAACATGGTATGTACTCTCATAAATGGATTCTAGACATAAAGCAAAGAACAATCAGACTGCAACCCACAGATCCAGGGAGGCTACATAGCAGGGGGGACCCTAGGATGACTGTGGCTTATAATAAGTTTTGGTTTTACTCAATCACTGGGCAAGCTTCAGTGAAACATTTCACTATAGGATAAGAATTTGTACTGTATCAAGCTGATAATAGAAAAAAAATAAAATAAGAAGAGAGCATCAGATTCCCTTGGAGCTGGAGTTACAGGTGGTTCTGAGCTGCCTAATTTAGGAGCTGGGGACTGAGCCTCCTCCAGTTCTGTGCAAAAGCAGTAAGCATAAACATCGTCATAACCTCACAGCCCGATATATATATATATATATATATATATATATCTTTTTTGGGAGACAGGATCTTACTGTGTAGTTCTGGCTGCCATAGAATTCACTATGCAGGCTGGACTCAAACAAAATCTACCTCTGCCTCCTGAGTGCTGAAATTAAAGGCATGCACACCACAACTCACAGCCCTCTATTTTTTTAAAGATTATATTTTGTTTAAATAGCTAGTCACCCAGAAGCTAGAACAAAAAATAAAAAAATAAAATAAAATAAAAAGACCCATTCTGTGACACTGCTTGGGTCACCAAAAGCTAGAACAAAAAATAAAAAAAATAGCTAGTTACTTCTTAAAGATTTCTTCTATTGCTTTTAAATTTTGTGTCTATGTGTGTGTCTCTGTGTGGGTATGCGCATGCCAGCACAGGTGACTGCAGAGCTCAGAAGTGGGTATCAGATTCCTTGGAGCTGGAGTTACAGGCAGGCTTCGAGCTGCTCATTGTGGGTGCTGAGAATTGTACTCAGGTCTTCTGGAAAAGCAACACGAGCTTTTAATACTGAGCCATCTTTCCCAGACCCCTTAGCTAGTGATTTTTTTTTTATTGAACACTGGAAGTGCGAATAATGCAAAGACTCGAGATTCTGTTCCAGTCTTTGAAAAATGATTCACATTCTTGTTTCAGCAGCTTTCCAGTTAGCCTGCATTTGTGTCTGTGCGCCGTGTACATGCCTGGTGCCTGCAGAGCACAGAAGAGGGCATTGGATCCCGTGGAAGTGGAGTTATGTGAATCACCATGTGAGCTCTGGGAACTAGATCCTGGGTCCTCTGCAATAGCAACAAGGGCTCTGAACCACTGAGTCATCTCTAGCTCCTGAACTTGGTTTTTTTGTTCATTTGTTTGTTGTTGGGGTTTTTTTTGTTATTGTTATTTTCAAGACAGGGTTTCTCTGTGTAGTCCTGGCTGTCCTGGAACTCAGTCTATATACCAGGCTGGCCTCAAGCTCAAGAGATTCTGCCTGCCTCTGCCCGCTGAGTGCTGGGATTAAAGGCGTGCGCCACTACCCTCCGGCATGAACTTGGCTTTTATGTGGATGCTGTGGCTCCAGACTTGTGCAGCAAGCACTTTACTGACTGAGCTGTCTACCCGACTCTCAGGGTTAGTTCTTTTGTGTTTTGTTTGTGTCTTTAGCTGGCTTTAAACTCTCTATGTAGCTCAGGATAACCTCGAGTTCCTGATCCTCCTGCCAAGTGCTAGGGTCCAGGTCCCAAGAGTCAGGGTCCAGGTCATGCCTGGCTTATGCAGTACAAGGGGTAGAACCCAGGACCTCATGCATTCTAGACACACACTACCAAATGAGCTGCTCCCTCCCCGTTCTTATCTTCAGAAAGTTCCAAGAGTTTTTCAAGTCCTAACTTGGCAGGATTTAATCTCGCTAGTGTTTTCTCTGACAATATTATCAGCGGCTTGATGTTTGGCTGCATCTGAACAAGGCAGGTCTAGAATAGATCCTCCAAAAAGGACATACTGTTAGCTGCCAAGGACAGACAGCTTTTCTTCCTTCCTTCCTTCCCCCTTCCTTCCTTCCTTCCTTCCATCCCCCTTCCTCCCTTTCACCCTTTTTTTTTCTTTTCTCTTTTTCTTCTTTGGTTTTTTGAAACAGGGTCTCTTTACATGCTCCTGGCTGTCCTAGAACTCCGCATGTAGACCAGGCCTGTCTCAAACTCACAGAGATCTGCCTGTTTCTGGCCCCCTGCTGAGACTAAAGCATCCACCACCATATCTGGCCCCTCCCTCTTTTTCTTCTTGCACTGCTGTAGATCAAACCCCCAGCCTCACACAAGGCTAGGCAGGCTCTATCACACGCCAGGTGGTCTCAGTTTGAGCATAGTACAGCTCAGCTCGATCTATATGATATGGGCTTGTGGATTTCTAGGGCTGTATCACTCAACAGCTCCCTCTTCTCTGGTAGCCCACCCACCCAACAGATTCCAGCTGTTTGAGCTGTGCCTTAACAATGGTCTCAGCTTAGAGCCACTGTGTTTTGCTCTGACACCAACCTTCTGACAGCACAGGAAGCTGGGTGATTGTGGGGTTCACAGCCTGTTTCCCTTCTCTTAAAAATGGTTGCCTCAGCCAGTCTCCTATTTGCAATTCCAGCATTGAGAAGCCTGAGGCAGGGGGATTGCTGGGAGTTTGGTGTGATCTTCAGCTACGTGGTAAGTTTCAGGCAAGCCTGGGCTCTAGTATGAGAACTATCTTTTGATCCTCCTGCCTCCTCCATCTCTTCAGCATATCCTCCCGTTGTGAGCCACCAGGATAGGTGACACTGTCTCAAAACAAAACCCCAAAAAGACTTTTAGTCATGGGCTGCCTGGAAATAGCTGCCCAGCATGTCCACTTTTATAATTTCTAGTTATCCAGGAGACACAGTCAAGTTACTCCATTATGCCAGCTGAAAAAGACTCTTCTCTCCTATTGCTAAGGGAAGAGGTCTAGGGCTGGAGAGATGGATCAATTATTAAGAGCACTGGATGCTCTTCCAGAGGACTTGGGTTCAATTCCCAGCAACCACATGGCAGCTCACAACTGTCTATAACTCCATTTCCAGGAGACCTGACACCTTCATATCAGTGCATATAAAATAAAATATTATTTAAGAAAAAAAGAACCACACTCTTAGGAAGTATATATACATACATACATATGTATATATGTATGTATGTATGTATATATATATATATATAATAATTTAAAATAAAAAATACAATCAGACTCTAAAGGAAGAGGTCTAGTTTCTCCTGAGTAACAAAAATAGGAAAATTTGACTTTCTAGAAACCATACTTTCATCACTAAAGGGAAGACTGGTCTGAGAATGAATGTAACATGTAAAGAATAAATAGGAATTGTTGAAACAAAATCCTGGCTACATTCAAGTCCTTGTTTGAGTTCCTTGTCTTTAAGTCCAGTAGACTCCTGTCCTTTATATAGTTTTCTTACTGTGCTGGCTAGTTTTATGTCAACTTGACACAAGCTAGAGTTACCCGAAAGAAGGAAATCTCAACTGAGAAAATGCCGCCTCCGTTAAGATCCAGCTGTAGGGCATTCTTCCTTCATTTCTTTCTCTTTCTTTTTTAAGAAACAGGTTTCTTTGTGTATCCCTAGCTGTGCTGGAACACACTCTGTAGACCAGGCTGGCCTCAAACTCAAGAGATCCACCTGCCTCTGCCTCCCAGAGTGTGCTCCACCACTGTCCAGTATGAACTTGGCTTTTTATGTGGATGCTGTAGGGCATTTTCTTAATTAGTGATTGATTGGGGAGGGCCTAACCCATGTGGATAGATGGGGACATCCCTGGGCTGGTGGTCCTGGGTTCTGTAAGTAAGCAGGCTGAGGAAGCCTTTAGGCGCAAGCCTGTAAGCAGCACCCCTCCATGGCCTCTGAGTCAACTTCTGCCTCCATGTTCCTGGCCTGTGATTCTTGCCCTGACTTCCTCCAAAGATGAAGTGGATATGTAAACCAAATGAACCCTTTCATCCCCAGTATGCTTTTGGTTGTGGTATCTTACTACAGGAAAATAACACTAAGACACTTACAAAGATCATTAAATTTCCTCCCTTTCCTTAGTTGGCTCAACTTTCAGTTGAAACTTTGAGAGAGATGTCTAAAGGAACTGGAAAAATAACAATAGAAGATGTTGGACCGGCTAGATGTGGCCTGATTAGACAAGGATGTTGATGACTCTCAGGTGATGTAGAGACAAAAGCTGGAGTTGGAGCTGGAATGGATTACTACCATTCCATAAGAACGTGGGTGCTCCTTTTTGCTAAGTCCCACCAACTCAGTTGACTCTGCAGAGCCAAGCAGAAGCAGGGTAGACTAAGGCAGGATAAAGCCTGGCACCACTGCTTTCTTCCTGTCTTAAACTGAGTTGGACTTCTGCGACACTCTACATGTAGAGGAGCTAATCACTAAAGGGACACACAGCTAGAGAAGGTAATCCTCCCTCTTCTGCAAGGCCCAGGACACTAGCACCAAAGTATTTTAAAGATTTTCCAACACTATAATCAACAGGTTATCAGAGCCAGCTTTCAGAACATTGTTTTCTAGACTCCTGAAATGGCACCTGGAGGGCCCACTGCCTCAAACCTGCCAGGGACAGTGAGTGATCTTTACACATGACTCTATGGTGAGGCTGGCCCCTAAACAAAAGGAACCACCTCACAGGAAGAACCAAACTGCCCCCGCAGGTGGTAAGACTCACCCTAGAGCCTCCAAATACTAGAACTGAGACAATGTTCAGCCAGGCAACAGTTTGACCAAGACTGCCTAATTATGCATGCCTCCTGCCTGCAGCCTTCAGTCTTCAAAGCTCTGGTCAGCAGCACTTACAGCACTAAGAATGTTTGATCCCTTTTGACTTCCATACTGAATAAAAAAAAATTTTTTTTTTTTTTTTTGGTTTTTTACCAGGCTGCCTTCCCAGGGTTTTAATATTTTTTTAATTAAGATTTTTAAAAAAGCAGGGCAGTGGTGGCACGCATCTTTAATCCCAGTGCTCGAGAGGCAAAGGCAGGCGGATCTCTGTGAGTTCAAGACCAGCCTGGTCTAACAGAGTGAGCTCCAGGAGAGTCAGTATTACACAGAGAAACCTTGTCTCCAAAAATAAATGAGTAAATAATTCTTTTTTTGTTTGTTTTGTTTTTCGAGACAGGGTTTCTCTGTGTAGCTTTGCGCCTTTCCTGGAACGCATTCTGTAGCTCAGGCTGGCCTCGAACTCACAGAGATCCTCCTGGCTCTGCCTCCCGAGTGCTGGGATTAAAGGCGTGCGTCACCACCACCCGGCGAATAAATAATTCTTAAAGATTATCTTTACTTTTTAAAATTTAAAGTATAATTACATCATTCCTCCCCACCCCCGTGCAACCCCCCACTCTGTCCCAAATTCACAGGGGCCTCCTCTTCTTTAACCACTGCTGTTCAGTGTCGCCTGCTCATGTTTCTAAGGCTCACCACTTGGTGCTGGGTAACCAATCAGGGGGAATTATCCGTGGGAACACTAATTCTCCCATTCACTGCAGCTGTAATTGCTTAGAGTTCTTTAGGGGTTGTATCCCAGGAGATGGCTCCCATCACACTGGGCTATCAGCTGTTGTTCAGGTCTTGGTTAGTCATCCGTGTGGTTGAGATTTCATGGGTGTAGCTTCCCCGTCACAGTCACAGTCTCACAGCAGACTTCCTGGTCTTCTGGCTCTCACAATCTTTCTGTTCCCTCTTCAGAGATATTTCCTGAGCCTCAAATGCAAGATTCTCAATTATGGTTGGGCACCTCATGATCAGCTGTTCTCTGGATTTTGACTAGCTGTGGCTTTCTGTAATGACCTCCTGCTGCAAAAAGCTGGGTTTTGTTTTGAGGGGTGAGATTTATACTCATCTGTGGATGTAAAGGTAAGTGTTTGGAGTGTAATTAGGAATTACACTGGTCAGGAAAGTCTTGGCAGTAGGTTCTTCTCATAGGTCTACGACCTCTCCAGCCACAGGTAGCTGCCTAGGTTTATAGTCCAGGTATGATTTCCCTCCTGTTCAGCAGGCCTGTAAGTTCAGTTAAATATATGGAGTCAGGAGTCAGGAGCTAGATGCAGAGGAAGCAAGATGAGAATGTCATACTGAGAAAAGGTACAAAGCCACGTGGCTAAACACACATAAGAACTATCAGTTAATTTAAGTGTAAGAGCTAGTTAGTAATAAGCTTGACCTAACAACCGTGCATTTATAATTAATATTAAGCCTCTGACTGGTTATTCAGGAACTGGTGGGTGGGAGAGAAACGTCTGATTACATACGGCACTCCAACATGCTTGTCATATAAGGCCTGAGAAAGCTTTAAAAAAAAAGGGTCCTCAAACACACAGAGCCAAAACCAGTTTCCTAGTTGTGTCTCATGTGGTCCACAGTACAGAGATGCCACGGCATGCGGGCTTGAGCTATAGCATGGTGGATTCTCACGGAGGTACACAGAGGCGTCTCTAAGTGGTGTAGCGCTGCGAAGTGGATTTAGCTTTTGCTCATACAGACAAAAAGGGTTAAGAAACACAGTAAACTCAGCCGAGGCAGGTCCAGTCCCCTCCTCCCTACACCAAGGCTGAGCAAAGTGTCCCAGCATAGGCCCTAGGTGCCAAAAAGCCAGCTCATGCACCAAGGACAGGTCCCAGCTCCACTGCTTGGGGGCCTCCCAAACAGTTCAAGCTAATCAACTGTCTCACTTATCTAGAGGGCCTTGGTCCAGTTCCATGGGGGCTCCTCAGCCATTGGTTCATAGTTCATGTGTTTCCATTAGTTAGTTAGGCTATTTGTCCCTGTGCTTTTTCCAATCTTGGTCTCAATATCTCTTGCTCATACAATCCCTCCTCTTTCTCACCGATTGGACTCCCGGAGCTCCACCTGGGGCTCGGACGGGGGAATCCGTGGCTGATATGTGAAATTAAGTTAATTATAAAATAAAAATATTAAAAAAAATAAACAGTAAAAAACAGACTCAGACAGAAAAGCCTCTAAACAGGTCACAGAGTATTTAAAAGACAGGCTTAGGCTTGAGAGAGAAAAGAGAAAATATACAGCCTTAAATTATAGATTTAAAATAATAAAGTCCTTAACAAGGGGAGTAAAGAATATAAAGATAATGAGCCACATGAGGATGGAAAGTAGAGAGTTCAGATTATGTATGTTGTTGTGTTTCCTTTGGATTTTTTGACCGTTAACGAGCTCGGGGACTGCTAGGTTAAACCAACCCATATATTTAAAAAATATCTTGATTTCAAAATTTGAGTCTGGGGATGTGTTGCTTTGGAAAGGAGGTTCTGCTTTTGTTTCCACAGAAGGTGAGCGTCTATGGATTAATTCCAGATTCGGAAAGATCAGGTTTGATTAAGGAAGACCCATGAAAATCCTGACTACAGACATGGAAAAATAAACCTAAAGTAACTACAAGACACGTGATGTATATTTTAGCTGCTTAAACATAAAACAAAAAATTATCTTTGGCTGGCTTGTGTACAATACAGTTTATATTTATATTAATACAGATATATATGTTACCTTTAAAAGTTTATATATTGCTGGGCGGTGGTGGCGCACGCCTTTAATCCCAGCACTCGGGAGGCAGAGCCAGGTGGATCTCCATGAGTTCGAGGCCAGCCTGGTCTATAGAGCGACTTCCAGGACAGCTAGGGCTGTTACACAGAGAAACCGTCTTGAAAAACAAAACAAACAAACAAACAAAAAGTTTATTTATTTTCAGAACAAGGGGACCAGACACCAATAAAAATGAATGGCCCAGATGATCCAGCGTTTCAGAGCACCTCTATTGCAGTTTTCTCTGAGTTCTGCATCCAGAACAGCTTCAAGGCTGCTGGCTGAGATGAGCCAGCCTCACAGACTACTCCAGTCAGGGCTTGACCATAATCCTAAATTTTCTCAGGAACCCCCAAAGATTATTAGCACCCCCAATCAACAGGAAGTAGCCTAGAGTACTACACCCACATTCCCAAAATATTGGTTATAAATGTTTGTTTTGACTTAAAGGAGGTTGGTTACAAATTGTTATTGGTCCTAGTCAATCTCTTTTTAAAACAAAAGGGGATATGATATAGAAACAATGGGGGAAAAAGGGGTAGATTATTGAATCTACTTTAACCCCAAAAAAACAACTATTAATCTTATATATTTTACACTAGTATGGATTTTTGGTTTCTTGATAAAAATTTAAAGTTAATTTTGTTATACTTATATATTTCTACTCTTGTTTAGGGTATTATGTTTATGCAGCTCATTTAAAAATATAATATATAATTAAGAAGTCCAGATTAATAGTCATCTATAATAGCAAATTTATAGTCATGTTAGGTATGTTTTCAAGATCATATAGAGATATATTTCAGATAAGCAATCTTCAAACACTTCAAAGACCTACAGAATATGGCATTTAAAATATTTTATTTTTTTGTTTTTTTGAGACAGAGTTTTTTTGTGTAGCTTTGTGCCTTTCCTGGAACTCACTCTGTAGCCCAGGCTGGCCTTGAACTCATAGAGATCCACCTACCTCTGCCTCCCAAGTGTTAGGATTAAAGGCATGCACCCAGCTCTTAAAATATTTTTTTTTCTTGGTTCTGCCAACATCACTACTAATCAGCTTACCTACCTCTTTCCTTCCCTTCCTTTATTGGTTCTCCTCCCTGGTACCCACCCACTCCTCCATCTAATCCTTAAAATATTTTAAAAACGGACTTTTTTCAACAGTGAGACCCTCTGCTCCTGGCAGCACCAATTACTTCAAAGAGAATGATGGGCATTGAAGAAACTCCATGTGGAGTTTGCTTTATGGCAAAAGCTAGTCATGTGGGCAAAGAAACTGCCCTTGCCGCAACTGTTGACAATAAGTATGTTGCCCAATCTGGACAACCAGGACACAGACACTGCTTAACTTTGCCAAGACAGTGTAGGACAGCCCCTCAAGATTTCCTGCTTTTGAAAAAAGTCTGTCAGATGTTCTAGGCCTACAAGCCAAAGTTGGATGCCCAAAAGTTACAGAGAAACTTTGGGTAACTGCCAAGGCAGTCAGATGTTTCTGTCATTTCTAGAGTTTTGGGATGCACTTCCTATTCACTCAGATATTATATCCTTCTCGGGTCTTCGATGGAATTGAAGACTGAATAGTTATAATTATAGTTTTCTTTATTTATAATAGAAAGTAAATTAGACACAAAACTTTAGACTCACAAAAATAGGAATTTTAATGTTACCAAATACAAATAGCCTAGATATTATAACTGTAATTCTTGCTTGATAACTGTTTTATGTAATTTTACTATGTTAAAGTTAAAAACCTTCCTTTTTGATTAGACAGAAATGGGGAAATGTGGAATAATCCTTTTCTACATTATGAATGTGTATTACTCTCACTTGCTAATAAAAAGCTGACAGGCCAGTAGCTGGGCAAGAAGTTAGGCAGGAAAGCCAGACTAGGAGAACTCTGGGAAGAGGAAGGGTGGGGTCAGGAGTTGTGAGCCAGACACAGAGGAAGCAAGATGAAAATGTACTGAGAAAAGGTACCAAGTCACGTGGCTATAGATAAGAATGGGTTACTCCATCGGGAGCTGGGCCAGAAGATGGCGGTGGCCACGGAGCTGAAGCTGCTGGAGAAGTCTTTGGGGCTGAGGCCGGGGAATAAGTACAGCACTCAGGGTGAGCGACAGGTTCCAGTTCTACAAACAAACAATGGCCCAAGTCTAATGGGATTGGCTACCATCGCAACCCATCTAGTCAAGCAAGCCAATAAAGAGCACTTGCTGGGGAGCACCGCAGAAGAAAAGGCAGTCGTTCAGCAGTGGTTAGAGTACAGGATCACTGGAGTAGATGGACACTCCAGGAAAGAAGATACCCACAGCCGGCTGAAGGATCTTAATTCCTGTCTCGAAGATAAAGTCTACCTCGCAGGATGTAGCTTTACCTTGGCAGATATCCTTCTGAACTACGGGCTCCACCGATTCATAGTTGACCTGACAGTTCAAAAAAGGAGAAATATCTTAATGTGTCTCGCTGGTTTTGTCACATTCAGCATTACCCAGACATCAGGCAACATCTGTCTAGTGTTGTCTTCATCAAGAACAAACTCTATGCTAACTCCCACTAGAAGCCTCTGCATGCAGCAGCAGCAATTGAAAAGTAATGGAAGATGTATTTTGGACCATGGTACTAATGTCAATTACTATGATGTCATTGTTTCTTTGTTAATGTTGGTAGAATTTTTAAAGTGTAAGCTCAAGTCTGAATGTTTTATTTGTCCCTTAGTTGAAGCTTTGCAGTTTTTTAATGTAAAAATTCAACTGTTATCCAAACAAATCACAATTGGATTACAAATTATCTCTATTTATAGGTGAAATTCATTTTAATAAAAATTGCAAATCAGTGGGTCAATCTTTAAAAAGTCAGCCTGCCAGTGTTTCACATCTGCTTCTTCATGTTTTTAAAATTCATTTTCCTCTTACATATTTATAGTAGCTTATTAAAAGCTATGATAAATTATGCTGAGGATTCAGAATGGTAGATATTTGTTCTCAAATTATTTATGTGAGCTAGTAAATGTGATTTTAAAAATCAACTTTTGTTTCTTTCCTGTAGTCAGTATTTACTGAGGTGAAACTAACTACTGAGCCTCCACCGAGAGGGAGTTAGTTAAATGCATTCCTCTTACGCTAATAAAAGACAGCGACTTAGGAAACTGGGCTTCACATCTTATCGCTTCACAGAAAGCCAGCCAGCACTCTGGAGTCTGCCATTGCAGCCCTGTGACGAGCAGGGACACTGGGACCCTGCTAACCACAGCTCTGGACATCCTGGAACTCTCACTAGTGTAATAGTAATAGGTTGTTCAGAGTTCAAGAGCTTGTCTGTCCAAATAAGAGAGCTAGAGTCAGGCATATTATGGCCTTGCATGTTCATACACCAGCCACAGGATGGCTGAGTCATTAAGGATCAGGGATTCAAGGCCAGCCTAGACTACACAGGGAAACTTTGTCTTAAAGAAAACAATGAAGGGCTAGGGTGTAACTCAGTAGAAGAGTGCTTGCCTAGAATGCACAAGGTGTGTTCAGTCCCTAGAGCCAGGAGAGACAGAGAAGGGAGGGAATCCTAGGTAGTATGATTCAGAATTGCGGTGAAAGAGTAAGAAATTTGGAAATATTCAGCACTTTGGTTGAGTCTTGTTATTCCTAAGCATGTAATTATAAGCAAAGCAGAAGCCCCACTTCTAAATATTACTACAATGGAAGCCAGTCTTTCAACACTTGTTCTTTTGGGGAAATCTTAGCTCTAAACCATCAGTGTTCAATAAAATAAATGTATTTAAAATTTCAAAGAAAAAAAAAGAATGGGTTACTTATGGGTTAAGTGTAAGAGCTAGTTAGTAATAAGCCTGAGTTACTGGCTGAGCATTTATAATTAATATTAAGCCTCTGACTGGTTATTTGGGAACTGGCAGGCAGGAGAGAAACGTCCAGGTATGTGCCATTATTTTACCATTGTAGATATGTTGCTGGTCCAGTAATTGTGGTTCATAGGCTTTACAGCAGGGTAGGACTACCCAGTGCTGCTCTTTCTCGGCAGCCTGCACAGCACTGATACTATGAGAGCCACTCCAGATCAGTTCCATTACTCCAAGTTCTATCTGAGGTGTATCAAGTCTTCAGCAATGAGAGACAACCAGGGCAACAGCAAGAGCCTATATTGTTTTGTCTCTTGGAATTCCCTTACCCAACAAGTTGAGAAGGGTTTCTCATGCACAGTATTAGGATTTTTGTTACAGTCCAAGGCTCTTTTAGGAAGCATCATTGTCCCAAGAGGCACAACTTCTTTAAACAATCCCTCCCACCTCCACCCCGTGTGTGTGTATGTGTGTGTGTGTGTGTGTGTGTGTGTGTGTGTGTGTGTGTACATCTATGTGGTGGTTTGAAGGAGGATGGCCCCCACAGACTCATAGATTTGAATGCTTGGTCACCAGGGAATGGAACTATTAGAAGGTGTGGACACTTGTTGGAGGAGGTATGTCACTGGAGGTGGGCTTTGAGGTTTCAAAAGCCAAACCCAGGCCCAGTGTGTCTATCTGAAATATACTTAGTGTTACTTAACCTTCCTCCCCAGGTAAAGCCCCCCCCCATTTTCCCATCTCTCCATTTTATCATATTTTGTCTGATTCTTTTGGGTGCTGACTGCTTCCATTTGAATGTAAGCTCTAGAACAGACCTTGTCCATCTTATTTACTTATTCACACAGATGACTTTCTACCTTTGCCAAATAAGCTAGCCCTACAGTAAACAACCCTACTCGTGTAGTTCAGTTTAACTTAAAATAAATGCTAACATTTATTCAAATTTCAGTGTCAAGATGCAAATGTTTACATTCATGTAATTTTATATATATCTAGCAAAATCAAAACTGTGAAACAAGTTTAACTTTTAATTTATTAGAACCCAGTAAGATTTTTAAAAGCAGCGTTCCTGTCAAATTAACACTTAATTCAGGGCAAAAATACATCAAAACAAAACAAAACAAACAACCCTAATTCTTAAGGCAGAAGTAAAACACTGTAAACAAAACACCATTTCTAATACAGACTGTAGAATGTCGCAATTTAAAGAGATCCACATAGTACTTTATAGCACTACAATGTTAATACAGTCAGAAATATCAGTTGGTCCAAGATTCCCCAGTTTATAAAATGTCTAGGCTGCTAAATGAAGTTTTTGCTGTGTATGGATAGTTACTATACAACCAACTGACCGTTTTTATGACAAAGGAATTGGCAGGAGACCTTATGCTTTTGTCTAACCAGTTCTACAATATCAAGTATGAAGTATCTCTAGGCATTTGTAGATTTGGCTCCCCTTGCTAACTGCTGTGCATGTGCATCACTCCCCTTTGACTACATTTTAATGTAATCATCATACTTTTTTACTGGAGCCTGACTTTACTGACAACAAAAGTATGAACTGTTTGGTTTCTTGGTGTGTGTATGAGAGTGTTTGTGTGCACAAGCAGTTACGTGTGTGCAGGTGTAGGTGCAAGTATAGGAAGGCCAGAGGTCAACCTGTGGGGGGAGGGTGTTCCTCACAAGCTGTCCCTTACTGGGTCCCGGAACTTGCTAATTAGGCCAGGATGGCTGGCCAGCGAGCTCCATGGACCCATCTGTCTCTGCCTCCTCAACATTGGATAATCTGATATAGCGGAAAAGCCAATTTTAATAAATGACTCCATCTTTTCCTGGCCATTAAATAACTTTGGACTAAATTATAAGAACTTAGGTCTCTCAGTAGGTGAACAATTGCTTCTTCTATAGATTAGTATTTTGAACAGAGCCTTAGTGGGGGGCTTTTCATGTGTGTTTACTTTGTTGTTATTTTCAGTGCTGGGAATCAACCTAGGCCTCACACCACTGCGCCATGTCACTCCCAGTAGTTCATCTTTATGTGCAATTAAAGCAGCCCTTCTAAAAAACGGGGTTTACAGCCTTACATTTTCCCCCTTATCATCAATACCTTTCATTTTTAGGGAACACTAAAAAAAATTAAAAGTGCTTGAAACCAGAAAAGAAGGATTAGCTAGCTTATACATCCTAATGAAATAATGGCAAAAGACACAATACACTGAAAATAATTCAGTAAGTCTAGCAAATGAGCTTGGTGGGTTCTTAACTAACATTACAAATATTCATTTTTATTACAAAGTTTTCGGCTATTTCAATAAAACAGCTGTAGACTTCACGGTACTTCTATTCATCCATTCATTAATAAAAACCTGTTAAAATCCCTTACTTAGTAGTTCTGGAAAAGTCTAATCAAATACAATCATTAAAACTACCAGAAAAGCTTTGCTGTACTGATCGCAGACTCATTTCAAGGTGGATTTAGTCACTTTCAGGATCTGTCATGTAAACGGTGAATACACGCACCAGATTCAACTCTGAAAATATAACAAATTTTAGCCAGTGCTGACTACAGTTAAACAGTACTGGTATTACTTGAAAAAATAAAAATTCATTGTCAATCATGCATTCCGCAACTTCAAGAACTAAGTAAGGAATAACTTATAAATATTGTTATGATGACTTGGACTTTCCTCGAGTAAAATAAAAGGAGCAGGGAGGTCATTCTGTACACACATTGCCCATTGCTTGGCATCCAGGTCCCCACTTTTGTGTGTAACTATTCTAGCATAACTCTTTAAAGAGTGTGAAATGAGGGGCAGTAGAGGACACCTATGGGGGTGGGGGCAGGTAACAAAAACGTATTAGTGTCTAGAGTTTTCAGCTGAATACTAACTTCTCACTGCCTTTACACTATGTGCAGCATATAACCTGTACAAACATTTGTTCCTGTTTGTCTTTTTGTGAAAAAAAATTAGGTTCAATAAAATGTGAAATTTACATTAGTTTGCTTTAAATGCAAAGATTAACTGTTTTTGGCTCAGCTGTGTTGTAACCAAAAAAGTATCTGCTTTGATAATACAATATGAAAAAGTTCATATATGTACATTGGTACATTCCTTCATTAAAATTTCCTTAAATCTATCTCAATGTATCTTTACAACTGATACAACGACGACTGATCTTTACAACAGAAGTCAAAATTGACAAGTAGAGATGATTCACTGCGAAGCACTTTGGGTTTTGAGCATCCCTTAGACTTAAAGGACATCATTGAAGCGCTGTTTGCCATAGTCTGCAGGATCCATCTGAAGTTCTCGTTCTTCATCATCTGCAAACAAAATAATATATGTCAAGAACAGGGTCCAAAGTTGCCACAGCCAGACAGTTTCACACTGTCTCCAGTTTTTCAGCTTTACAGCAATCTTTTCTCATTTCTTATCTGTTATCTTAACTGTACTGTTTCTTAGCTGCATGGCTGAAGAGTGAAAAGTCTATCACTACTTTGCAAGACTTAATTTTAACAAACATTCTGAGTTGGACATGGTGGCTCACACCTGTAATCCCAGCACTAGGGCAGAATTGGAGGCAGAAGGATCAGGAGTTCAAGACTTGGACTACATGGAGAGCTTGAGGTTAACCTGGGCTACATGAGACCCTATCTCAAAGAAACAAAACACAGCAACCATCCTCAACCTAAAAGGAAAACAACAACTATCTGACAGGTATGTACAGACAAATGTACAATAGATAGAGCTAACAAAGCGTTAGGAATCCCCAGGACTGAAGAGCTAGTGTTGTGCATGAGGTCAGAGTTTCAGGCCATTCCTAGCTCCAGGGCCAGTTCCAGGACTGCCTAAGGCTATAGGAGACACTCTCAAAAACTCACCACCATCATCTCAAATTATAAAGATAATCTATAGTGGTCATGAAAAAAAAATCAGAAAATAAGAGAATATAAGTTCTCCTCAGTCCCAACATAGAACACTTCAGTGAAGTTCTCTGCAAATACCTTTCTCTTGACTTTTTAAATGCAGCACACTAACCAAAACTTAACTCTTCCTTAGAAAAAAACAAAACAAAACAAAAAACACAACTGTTGCCCCTCAAAGCCTCTTTGAACAGCTGCATCCAATGACTAGCGAGTGAGCGCCTTGCAGTAAGGACTTCTCTGGCTGTAGTCCCCTATACGTCAGCTGCCATCCCTGCACTGTCAGTCTATCTCAACAAGAAGCCCTTTAAAAAATAAAAACATTTTAAATATAACTGCTCAAAATAAGTAAAATTATGTTACAATAAGAATGAGAGGAAGAGCCAGGTGGTGGTGGCACACGCCTTTAGTCCCAGCACTTGGGAGGCAGAAGCAGGCAGATCTCTGTGAGTTCAAGGCCAGCCTGGGCTACAGACTGAGTCCGGGACAGCCAAGGCTACAAAGAGAAACTCTGTCTCAAAAAACAAAAAACCAAAAAAGAATGAAAAGAAGTTTAAGTAGAGCCCGAGGAGGTGGCTCTCTTTCTTCAATGCCTCATTTTATTATTATTTTTTTGTATCTCCCATGATTCATTGAATACCACACTGAAGATGAAGAGCAGAGTGCCTGCATACTTTTGTTTGTACTATTGTGGAGTGGTATTTGCTCCGCACATGACCTTGGGCTACATGGCCAGAAGGAGGTGCTGCTGCTTGCCATTGTACAGGACCTCTTAAAAGGAAAGGGAGAGGGGGTCACAAGGTTCCTTCTCTCGGTTTCCTGCTTCCTGGTGTGATCAAACTGCCAGGTGGATCTGCTCTCGGTCACATCAGAGGATGACTTCAGCTGTCTACTCAGTTCTGTGTTCGTGAGCATATTTCCTCAATTTATATCCTCATAAATTCCCTAATAGTCCTTAAGCAGACTCCTGTAGAATTGTCGCTTTACTATTGGAAAGCCGAAAAATCACACACTGGACCATTATAAATTAGGGATCATCCTTGAATTTTAAACATTTTTTTTTTTTTTTTTTTTTTTGGTTTTTCGAGACAGGGTTTCTCTGTGTAGCTTTGCGCCTTTCCTTGAATTTTAATTATACTGAATTAAAGTTTTTTATTAATTCTTTTCGAGAATTTCATACATGTATTTTGATCATATTGACTCCCACTCCCCACACCTCAACTCTTCCCAGATCCAACAGTTTATTTTTGAGACAATTTCACTATGTAGCTCAGGCTGGCCTTGAACTCATAATCCTCCTGTTTCAACCTTCCATGTGCTATCTTGATCTTTCAAAAATGACAAACAAGCCAACTTTCTTTTGTACCATATTCTTAAAACTGATCACTTTTTTATTTTTTAGGAGGGAGTGCTAATGGACTGAACTTGTCAAGTGCTCTACCACACATCCTCAGCCTGTTTATATATGTTGGCTCATTCATTTTTCATCTGTTTTGTGGTGCTTCAGATGGACCCAGGGCTCTGACCACGCTGCTCACTGTGCCATATCCCTAGACTGCTTTTACTTTTTGAGATAGCATCTCACTAAAAGTTGCATAGGCTGGTCTTGAACTTGCAATTCCCTGTCCTCAGTCTACAGAAGAGCTGGGATTAGAGGCCTGTGCCACCAGGCCTTGCTTGATGATCACATATCTCTAAAGTAAAATGCACCAGGATCTATTATAACATTTGTAAAGGCTTAAGTTATATTTTATTCACATCTGTGTGTTATAATCATGAAAATCACTTTCTTATAAAAAACAAAATAAAAAACCACACTTAGAAAAAATATACCAAAACTATCTTTGGTTTTAAAAGGGGAAAGAATCACGGACACTTTTCCAGAATGCCCTCTGGAGAACACCTCAGTTATGAGGCCTCAATCTATGCCTTTGAACACATCTTCCAAGACATTAGTAATTAAATGAAGACAATCACTATGGAGCAATGGAACATTTTGAGAAAGTCAACACAAAAGTTATTGCAGAAAAAATGTTGTTACTTTTCTGAATTTTTATATGAATAAATACAAAGAGAAAATGAGATAAAAGCAAAGGTTCTAGGAACAGAAAACACTGAAATTTGTTACTGGATCAAAACACAGTCTAGTTCCTATTCTTTGGACCTGCATTGTACCTTCTCAGTACAACAAGAAATGTCCTATTTCAGAATAAAATGACGTAACTGCAGTTTCTGTTTGCAAAGTCCTCTATAAATATGAAGTTAGGTAAACTAAATCTATGCTCTTTACTTGTACATGTGTGTGTTGTAGATAAAGACTAATCTCAGGAGCTGGACAAGCACTCTACCACTGAGCTAGATAGCTCCAGTCCCACTTTAGCACAGTTTTGATATGATGCTTATACACTGATTTCAAGAATTTCATAAGACTTTTGGAATATCTTAGTGAGCATCATTTACACTGACTAGAGTCTGTTTTCAGTGTAGTTATTCTACCCAGAATTCAAGTTTCTATCAACAACTTCTTTATATTTAGCTATGAACCTATACATTACCTGACAGAATATAACTGACACATTCGTGATAATCACAGAGAAGGAGAGTTTAGTTTTTAGAGAAAGCAGCAGAACATACAAGTAGCTAACCATGAGGAAACAACCAAGGAAATATAACCAGAGAGATACCCATCATTTGTGATGTCAGTGATGTAATAAAGGACTAGCAACTAAAGAGCTCCTCAGACACTGAGGCCCCACAAAGTCACAAGCTCACCCACAGGGCGGAGGACAACTATCTTTCAAAAGGAAGCAATCCAGAGAGAAAACTCTAGATTTTCTTTTATTTAAAAAATTATTGAGCAAACACTTAGACAGTGCTTTATAGAATGAAGTACTCTGGTTTAAGTGCTGATTGATATCATATAGTCTATACAGCTTCTGCTAGATAAGTACATGTATTTCTGCTTTATAGCTGTGGGAATTATGAGAGAGAATTAGAATCCAGGCTTTTCATCACTGGGATGAAATACTTGGTTAAGCTTCTGTATGCAAACAGTGCTTACTGTTTATTGTTTACAAATAAACTGGGAACTTCTTTGAGATTAAAGAGTAAAGGAAATTTACAAATTTTAACTTCTTTTTAAAAAGATTTTTATTTTTGACCTGAAAAGATGGTTCAGCAGGTAAGAGCACTTGCTGCTCTTCCAGAGGACCTGAGTTCAGTTCTCAGCACCCACAACAGGTGGCTTACAATTATCTGTAACTCTAGTTCCAGGGGATCTGATGACACAGACACACACAAACCACACACACTTAAAAATAACAAATCTTTAAAAATTTTATGTATGTGAGTGTTTTGTCTGTGCCCAACCTATATGGGCTAGAGGCCAGAAGAGGATGTTGGATCTCCTGGAACTGGAGTTACAAATGGCTGTGAACTGCCATGTGGGTGTTGGGCGTTGAACCCAGGTCCTCTGAAGAACAGCTGAGCCATCTCTCCAGCCCCAAGTTTCTACTTTCTTATAAGAATAAAGAATGAAATCCCTGCGCACGCTTTTAATCCCAGCACCTGGGAGGCAGAGGCAGGTGGATCTCTGTGAGTTTGAGGCTAGCCTGGTCTATAGAGCAAGTTGCAGGATAGCTGTGGCTACACAGAAAAACCCTGTCTTGAAAAGCAAAGCAAAGCAAAACAAACAAAAAGAATAAACTAAAAGATTTGTTATCTATCACAGGCAGTGTTTCCAGAGTACTCTTTTCAAATTTTTATACTAATGCAAATAAATTATTTCCTTTAGGATACTCTAAGAATTTGAAATAAAAATAAGTCATTATCACCAACACAGGAAAATGAGGCCTAATTTAATTCTATAAGCAAACACTGGAGGTAATAGTAATAGTGCTGACTCCAGTAGCAGTATGCACGAACAGAGTAAGGCTGGAATGCTTTAGCTTCCTATTGGCCAAAGCTACCATTTCCCAATCCTGACTTGTTTGAGACCCAAGTCAGAGTGTATTTAACAGAATCTTAGGCTTCAGCTGGAGTCTCTATCCCTTTATACCTCATGCCTCAAGAAACTGCTTCCACAGTCAGCAGAGCAGACCATGCCTAAAGAACCTTACCGATGCTTCTGAAGGCTCTCCTTCCTCCCCTTTCTTTCTCTCAAGGTCTTGGTGCTGGAGAGACTGCTCAGCAGTAAGAGCACTAGCTGCTCTTCTAGGGGACCCAGGTTCAATTCCCTGTACCTACATGGTGGCTCACAACCATCTGTAACTCCGGTTCCAGGGGATACAACACCCACTTCTGTTCTCTTCTGGCACCAGACACACATGCAGCCAAAACAGACACACACACATAAAATAGCAAAAATTTTAAAGTAAAAGAAAAGGTGTGGCTCTGTAGCTCAGAATAGCCTAGCGCTCTCTCTGGTGTCCTGTCTCAGCTTCCTGAGTGCTGGGATTATGTGTGTGGGCCACCATGCTCAGCCACACTTCAGGGTTTGTTTGTTTTTATTTTTGGTCATAAGATTCCAACAATGGCAAAAATATTTCTCTTTCCTGAGTTTGGGAGTAGAGTGCCTCAGGCATTTTGAAATCGGAATTGTATGAGGGCCACATTTTAGTTCTAGATGACAAAACTGCACAGAATATCTATGTGATTTAACTCTAAGTCCAACATGTGGTTCTGTCCTCCAGCCCCCATTACTCACTTAATTTTAAGACCTGCTTGGGCTGTAAAAGCATTATAATTATATTGACAGTGACAAAATGATTTCAACTCTGCAAATTCTGACCTTGCAATAACACCTGGAATCTAACTTGTTAAGTTGTGGCTAAGTCTCCCCGCCTCCCCCGCCCTTTGGACAGTTAATAATGAACCTAATCTTACAAATATTTCTGAAATTATTTTAGGTCTTTAAAATACTTCTGTTAAAGTCAGTTTATCCAATTTATTTCCCTTTACTGGGGCTGCTGTTCCTGCTTATTTCTGATCTGTGATGAGTCTCTACTATTACTAGTGAATACCAAAATAAGATAAACATTAAGTAGCAACTCTCAACTCAAGTAAGATTTACTTGAAAATACTGAAGTAAAAAATTTAGAACTGGGGATGTGGCTTAGTTGGTAGAGTGCTCACCCACTACCTGTGAGGCCCTGGGTTTCTCCCCCAGCACCACAAAAACTGGATGTGTTGGCATATGCTTGCAATTCAGCACTTGGGAGATGGAGGTAGGAGGATCAAGAGTTCAAGGTTGCCCTCAACTATATACCAAGGGTGAGCCTGGGTTACAAGAGATCCTAAGGGGGGGAAAAAAACCACCTCCCTACTTCACTGAAAACATCTTAGGCCTCATACATTCCTTAGAACCAATGAATTTATTATGATTTGTGTGTGTGTGTGTGAAAGGAAAAGCACAGCATAGTAAGAAATGGATGTGGGGAGGATACAAGAAGGGGGGAGAGAAGTCACTGAAGATAAATCACTCATGTGCATAAAACCAATACAAATATTAAATGAAATTCTGTGATTAAAATAATCAGGCTTAAGACAGGCAAAAAATGTAAGAATTATTAATAATACTTGAAATTAACCATCTAATAAAAACCTCAAAATTATCTAGTTAAACGATAGAGATCCTTAAGGGGGAAAAATTCCTCAAAGTGCAAAAAAGCAAGCTGTGACCAGAGTTGAAGAGCATTCGTCCAGTCGGTTATGAGAACAGAGCCAATGAGAAAGCACAGCATTAGCAGTTAATGGCACAGTGTGGCCCTGAGTACAAACGTTATGGAGAGCAGGCACAACAAAGAACACAAAGTGGAAGTAAAATAAATGAGAATTCCTCCTCCTCAAGAGCTCACAATCTGACTGGTGACATGATACGTGCATGAAAACAGGCATCAAGGGTTACAGATAAAGGCAAACAAATACAATCCAATAAAATCACAAAAGCAGTGAGAAAAGGAAGAATTTATAAGAAAACGATGAGATGATGTCCTTAATGTCCTTATAGAACTTCCAGTACCTATTAATCTCCTTTTTTTTTTTTTTTTTTTTTTACAAATAACTATATTTATCCCCAAACTAGAGTTGACCACAAAATAATGCCTAGGAAGTCAGATCACTAGTTTTTCCTTTTATACTAACTATATAGCATTCTAGGGCAATTATATTATTTTCTAAGTTTAAAAAAAATAATTCTTGTCTTGAACCTAAGTAAAATTTATAACTATAAAAAGAAGTAAGAAATCAAAACTGGTTACCCCCAGAAAACTCATGCATTGTATTACAAAAATCTTACATTTTATACCCTAAGATCGTAGGTAACTTTAATAGAAAATACTTTAAAACTCCATAAATACTACTGAACACAAGCAGGTAGAAAAGAATCCCAAAGCCTCATTACAGCACAGCAGCGTGGTCTGAGGCATGCACACAGGTAAGATTCTGAACTTTCACGACATTAAAAGCTCAGAAGCAAGAGTTAACAAGAAAAAATGTGTTGAATCTGTGTATTAAACATGAAGCTAAATCTTACAAGCCCTGCATTAAATATAAAGGTTAAAGTTCTCAGAACACTTCGCCTTGTCATGTCCGATCAGCGGCAGAGTAAATTTCTGTTCCTTAAGGAGACCATTTCCGTTGTGGCTTTGCTTTAACAAAAACGCTGTCTGGGCAATACTTGTATATACTTACAATCATAAGTATTCTCCAATGAGATTTAAAAAAAGATACTTTGTGGAAGTATTTGCCTTAGCCTAGAGTCATTTCAAACAATTTAGTAGTAAAAATTTTGAGGACTCAGCATTTCAAATTGTCACTACATCAATAACATATGTATATATATATATATATATATATATATATATAAAAGACAATCTAAAAATAAAAATAAAGACCCTTCCAATTACTCATAGCTAAACTTTTACTATCATGAAATAGTTCCCAAAACTGAAAAATTACACAGAACCTCTTGAGTTAAGATTAAGCTACTGCTATTATTGTAAGTGGGGGAAATTCTACACAAATTCAACCAAAAACCTAAAAGGTGAGTTTCACGGTCACAGCATGGAAGCCAGGCCACGCTCACCTTGGACGTCTTCCTCTCCACCATCACCATCTTCTTCCTCATTGTAAGCCAGCTCAGCCTGCTTGTCTGCCTCATACTCACCTACGTTACCATCATCCCCATTATAATCCGCCAGTTTAGAGCCATGCTGCGGATCAACAGGGGATTCATTTTCATCAAAGAATCGGCCTGTGAAGTAGGTAGAGGATTAATTCAAGAGTAAAGAGCAGAAAAGAAGGGACCTATACTGAAGACAGATGAGAAAGTAGGTAAGGGAAACCCAGCAACTTTCAGGTACTGGTCACAAAAGAACACATTTTATGAAGATTATACAAAGGTAATTAAGAATGAAGACTCAAAATACCTTAAAAAATAAGTTTACTGATCATACTTCAAGAGAATAGTGGGCTGAGCAGCAACTCTATCCCTGTTTGTACCCCCAAATAAAATTTTTTCAATGATTTCGCTTCTGTGTTTAGTGTTTCCTGTTAAGATCTAATGTTTTCTGCAGGTGGTGGTGGCACACATCTTTAATCTTAGCACTTGGAAGGCAGAGGCAAGAGGATCTCTGAGTTCAAGGTCAGCCTGGTCTACAGAGCAAATTCCAGGACAGCCAGGACTACAAAACGATTAATGTTTTTTGTTTTTGTTTTTGTTGAGAGAAAGTCTGTGTAGCTCAGGTTGGTGATTTGAAAGTTTTCTTAAAGAAAAGGATGCCATGTTTAGAATATCCTTTCTAATGACCTACAACTCTCTCTCTTCCTCCCTCCCCCTTCCTTTCTTCTTTCTTTCTTTCTTTTTTTTTTTTTGAGACAGGGTTTCTCTGTGTAGCCCTGGTTGTCCCTGTCCTATAGACCAGGCTGGCCTCAAAAACTCAAGAGTTCTGCCTGCCTCTGCCTCCTGAGTGCTGGGATTAAAGGCATATGATTTCATTACTGTAGGTACTGGTTGAAAGTGACATTTTAGGGAGAAAGTAAACATAATACACACTTGAAATTTGTAGTTATTTACTGCTAGATATCATTCATGACTAATTTGAGGACTCTTTTTAAAGCTAAGTTCTCTTTGCATTGTAAGACAAACACCATCTGAAGGCTACTTCAAATTCCTCTAGTAACACTTGCCACAGCCACGAACATCTAAGGAAGCAGGGCAGATAGTACAAATCAGATCCTTACTAGTTTGCTTGAAAAAAACCCTAGGTTATCCCTTCCTGTCTCCTAGGTCAGGTTTTTTAAATGTCAATGGAGCTTAAAGAAATTGGTCTATGTCAAATCATTATATACTTTCCTAACAATGAAAATTCAAGAAGGGAAATAAACCCAATACCTCACATAAAAATCTGTTTAATTACTGGACATTAAAAGCACAAATGGGGCCAGTGAGATGGCTCAGCAGGTAACTGGCCTTCTTCTGCCCTGCCTGACTCTCTCCCCCGATACACAAATACACGCATTCCAAAATGTAAAAGTAGACACTCCAGGTACTGTAAGATCTAATCCACAAACAGACGAGGGCTGAAAGTAAAGTTTAGCGTTAGACCACTTGTCTAGAATACAAAAGGCTGTGATTAATTCCTAGACCTACAACAAACAAAGTAATAAAAACTCCACAAAACTACTTTAGCATTAAATTTACCAGAATGAAAATTAGTATGAAAGGGCAGGAGATGATTCATCTGGTAAGGGTGTTTCCTACAAAAGTCTGATGACCTGAGTTCAATCCCGGAACCCAAAGCAAATACAAAAGGAGACGGACTCCCACAAGCTATCCTCTGACCTCTGTACTCTCACCATGGTGCACACATGTACACACACACACACACACACACACACACACACAAATAAGAAAATTTTTATAATCCCCAAATAGGAATGAGATTAATTTACTAAGGGCGTAAAGAAACCTGCAGCCAAGCCTGAGGACCCGAATTTCATCCTTAAAAGGCACACAGTGAGCTGGGCGGTGGTGGCACATGCCTTTAATCCCAACACTCAGGAAGCAGAGGCAGGCAGATCTCTGTGAGTTCAAGGCCAGCCTGGTCTACAGAGGGAGTTCCAGGCCAGCCAGGGCTACACAGTGAAACCCTGTCTCAAAGAAAAAACAAAACACCACCAACCAAAAAGGCACACTGTGAAAGGAAGGAGAGCCAAGTTGTCCCGTGGCTGACATGTACACACTGTAGTAGGTGTTATGAACACACATACAAAATAAATGTAATAAATATTGGCAATCATTTCCAATTAAAAAAAATCATGAAGATCCACAATTCCATGTTAGCTGGATATAGTCACAAGTCATAAAGTTTTCTATCTCTGCAAAAAACTTTTTAACAAAACATTGTGAACATATAGCTATAGCCCAATAAAAGATAAAATCACCAAATTTAATAGAAGTCTGACCATTCCTATAAACTGTAATCTCCTAATAAACAAAAAGGTTTAACCCTCACCTTCAATTGCAAATATTCTTTCACCTATTTGGAATGTAGTTCAAGAAAGAAAAATTAATAATTAAAATCAAGTCTGGGTATGGCAGTGCACACCTTTAATCCCAGCACTTGGGAGGCAGAGGCAGTTGGCTCATTATGAGTTCAAGGCCAGCCTGGTCTACAGAGTTCTAGGACAGCCAGAGTCACAGAGTATACCCTGTCTCCAAAAAAACAACAACAAAACAGTTAAAATCATAGAGAAAAATGTTCTAATGCTTCTATATGAAGAACAACATCAGAATAAAGTAGCAAAATATTCTCTCATTTTCATTTATTTTTAAAAGTGTGTGTGTGTGTGTGTGTGTGTGTGTGTGTGCATATGCGCGTGTGTGCAGTGCCTGTGGAGGTCAGAAGATGTTGAATCCTTTGGAGCTGGTGCTGGGAATCAAACTCAGGTCCTCTGCAAAAGTACTAGGTTCTCTTAACTTCACAGCCTTACTTCCAGCAACCAACTCCCCTCTAACTTTTTTTTTCTAAAGATAAGAGTCTCATTGAACCTGGAATTCTTCATTTCAGTTAGGCTGGCCCACCAGTGAGCCCCTCTACCCTATTGACTAAAAAATGAAAACTGAAACAAAAAAATAACACACAAACACACACACACACACACACACACACACACACACACACACACACACACGGTTTATTCATTTACTTATTTTGAGATTTTTGAGACAGGGTCTTACTTTGTAGCTCTGTCTGGCCTAGATCTCATTATGTCAATCAGACTGGCCTGGAACTCACAGCGATCCACCTGTCTGTGCCTCTGGAGTTCCAGGATTAAAGGTGTGTATTGCCTTATAATTTTAAAATGAGAGAATACAAAATGTTTAGGGCTAGCCAGGTGACAGTAGCACACGCCTTTAATCCCAGCACTCAGCAGGTAGAGGCAGGCAGATCTCTGTGAGTTCGGGGCCAGCCTGGTCTATAGAGCTAGTTCCAGGACAGCTAGGGCTGTTATACAGAGAAACCCTGTTTAGGGCTAATAATCTTACACCAAAAAAATATAAAATGAAAATATTAGTTGTACATTAAGTATGATTATGTATTAAATAAATAATTTCATTGCTTATCTAAAGAAATGCAAAATTCAAATACTGATAGGACAATTTTATCAGCATTTAACAAATGCTTGCTAGGCTGGGAGAACAAAAAGTAATATATACTCTCACCCTACTGATGCTATCATTTCAGCAGAGAAGGGAGAAAAGTAAACAGCCATTACAGAACAATGTGACATGCTGCTGTATATACTAATGAAAGTATGCTCTTGAAGTGGTATGAGAAGAGAAACTGACTTGGACAAGATAGTGCAGACATAAACTAGAACTGTACCAAATATGTGACAGTACAACAGAGTTTCAAAACACAAGTAGGAGCTTGCTAAAAGCAGAACAAAGGCATATTAAAGAATATCTCTACTTCCAAGTAACAGTCTTGGGTTTAAAGCTACAGGTAGGTAGCAGAGCACTTGCCTAGCAGGTGTGTGACCTGGACTGTGTCCCCTGCAGCTGAGCAGATAACATGTTCCCAAAGCAGCATTCTCAAGCTTTAAGGTACATGTAAAAAGAGGTCTAAGTCAGGACCTGCAATCTTCATAGCAATCTGACCAATGGTTGCTCTTTGTCATTCACCGACTCTCTGAGAAGTGGTGCTGTCTTAGACCATCTCTGGCGGTTCTTTGTACACAGAAAGTATAGTTCTAATAATCCTATTACTGAAAATTGTTGACAATGATATAAAAACTTAACAAGACTATCTGGTTATGAGGGTACACGCCTTTAATCCCAGTATCCAGGAGGCAAAGGCAGGCAGATCTCTGTGTTGGAGGCTAGCCTGGTCTACATAGCAAGAACCAGGCAGACAGTTACATGGAGAGACCCTGTCTCAAAAAACAAAAAGCAAAACAAACAAACAACACAAAAAAAGAGAGAGAAAAATTAACAAAGACAAAAACAAATGAGAAAATTATAAGGCTGTCAGTTAATCTTCATTGTCACTTGACTGGATTCAGAGTATCTTCTACACTGATGGAAACAGACCTCTGGATGTGTCTAGGACATTTTTAGAAAAGGTTTAACTGAAGAGGAAGGCCCACCCTGAATGTGGGTAGAACCATCCCGTGGGCTAGGATCTCTGAATGAAGAAGAGAAAGCTGCCAGCACCAGCGATCGTCCTCTGCCACCTTTTCTGACTGTGATCAGGCCCTGCCACATGCCTTCCCCACCATAATGGACTCCGTCTCCTCGAACTATGAGCCAAAATAAACATTTCCCTCCTCAAGTTGTCCTTACAAGATGTTGTGGTCAGACCAATGAAAGTAACTAATATAAAATCCAAGAGGAAGAAAATTACAAGGTAAAACTACACTTTAAAATAAACTTAGTTTAAACTCAATGTTTACCCTCTGGAAAACAAAGCTGAATGAAAATAAGAATACTGCTGACGTTATCTGAGTATATAAGTAGAAATATGGCAGAAAAACTCAGAGATCTACAGATCTCAAGACAGCATTTTAAAAAATTAGACTCTTTAAATAAAGGGGAACTTAATCACAAAGGCGAGTTTTACGCTTAAAGAAAAACACTAGATTTAACATTTTAAACACTATCAGAAATGTTGGTGCAAGAAATTTCAGTTAAGAATGATTAAAATAATCCTAGAAAATCATTTCCACAACTGGCAATAAGTATCTTCACAAATCTTTATAAAAAAGAATTGATTGAATGCATGAGCAAATAGTAGCATAAAGCTACAAACTGAGACGTACCAAGCACTAACAATGTGGAGGCAGGTGGGTCTCTGTAAAAGCTAAATTATCTACATACAGTAATAGTTAAAAACACAGCAAAGACTTGGGGAGATGTCTCAGTAAATAACGTGTTTGCTATGTAAGAGTGGGAACTGGGGTTCAGGGTCCCAGCACCTACCTGATAATTACAGGTGACTGACTGTAATTCATGAAAGCTTGCCAGTGAGATGAAGCTTTCACATCTCCAGAATTTTACATTTGTCAGTTCCTTTAAAGTATTATTTTATATGTATGAAGACATATATTGTAGAGCATGATGTGCTGGAGTCCAGAGGAGAACTTTATGGAGTTGGTTCTCTCTTTCCACCTTTTCCTGTGTTCTGGGGACTGAATTCAGGTTGCCCTCTTATGTAACAAACTCCTTTACTCTCTGAGCCATTTCACCTGTCTGTCAATTCTAATTAGTATGTTTATCTTGAGTCTGTGAGTTTGAGAACTACTGTTTTGTAATGGATTTGATCCTTAAAGTTTAAAAATGTTGGGATTTTTTTCCCCTTCAAAAAATTTTTACTTACAGTTATTATATTCTTTTTCTTTGAGGTATTGTGACTTGAATCCAAGACCTTATAGAGGCTAGGCCTCTATATCCTGAGCCCCAGTGGTGCTGGAAGGTGCTGTGCAGGCTACTGGAGGAGGAAAGTAACCATCAGTCTCATCCAGCCGTGAACACTGTGAGCTACCATAATGAATGGTCTGGCAAGACAGGCCCACTGGAGCAAAGTGTCACCAACATCATGGGAGTAACCACTTTCTGATTGAATGCAAGGCCTGCTCCACAAGAAGAAACCATACCTGGCATTATTAGTGGAGCCAAGAACCTGTGGCTACACAGGTCATAGGCCCTACAGGAAAACCTACAACTACTATTCTCCTAGACATAGTGAGGAACCAACTCCCAGTGGCTTATCATGATATCCACAGATGAATGCGTCTCTCAGCCCTCATCAGTGAAGTTCCAATTTGTAGTAGATTGCGATGAACAAAGATACTCAAATTGGTCAGGGTCCAGAGAATCACACTGCATAATGCCCAATCCTAAACGAGACATCTGTATCAGAACACTTCCTCCCAAAGCTCAGGGGTCATTGTAGACGATGGGGAAGAAAGTGTGTGAGCCAGAGGTGACCCACGACAACAAGGAAAGAGCAACTTCTGGACAAAACAGGGCAGTTGTTGACAGCATGAACAAGTCCCAACAGGGAGAGGGCAGGCAGGCATCAAGTCCCACCTCTAGCTAAGGAACTCCTGGCAACTGATTACTGCTGGAAAAGGGAGAAATCAATTTTCTTTAAGAGTGTAGTCCCATGGAAAGTCAACCCCACTTCAGCAGAAGGCCATATATACAAGAATATTCAGGTGATGTGAAAGACAAAATTGGGTGGGAAGGGAACGAGATGGATCCAAAGAGTATGGGGGTGGTGCTGAATATGATCAAAACACATTGTATGAAATTCTCGAAAACACTGAAATTCATTATTATTATCTTAAACGAAATAGGGTCTCACTGTGTTGTCGTGGTTGGCCTAGAACTCACTTTGAAAACTAGGATGGCCTCAAAAGTCACAGAGATCTGCCTGTCCCTGCCCCTCAAGTGCTGGGATTAAAGGTATGTGCCAACACCCCTGCCGACCCTCACCCAAGGTTTAAGTAAGATAATTTAACACATGAATAATAGACCACAAGGACTATTCTCCCATCCTGGTTGTTCTTTCAACTTGATATAGCTACAGTTATCTAGGAAAAGGGAACTTCAACTGAGAACATGCCTCTACTGGATTGCCTGAAAGCACTTTTTTAAAATTAATGACTGACAATTCAGTTCTTGGAACCCACATGGCACAAGAAGAGAACTGACTATGCCAAGTTGTCCCTGGACCCTCATATGCACACTGTGGCACACACATGCACACACTAAATAAGTAAATGTAAAAAGTTTCTAAATGTTATGTATGGTGGCTCATGTCTGTAATTTTAACATCCAGGAGGCTTGGGGACTGATCTGTGTTTTAGGCCTATCAGAGCTACAAAACAAGACTGTCTCAAAGCATCAACAAGGAGCTAAGATGGCTGAATGGTTAAGAGCACTTGATATTCTTGCAGAGGACAGGGCTACACAGAGAAACCCTGTCTCAAAAAACAAAAAACAGAGAAAGAAACTACAGACAGTATAGCTAAGTTACAGCATTGAATACACACAGAAATCTAATAGCTATAGTATCCCCAATATATAAGAAACTCTTAATGAAATTTACGAATAAAAAGAAAAAATTCCTACAACTTAACAACAACAACCAAATTCAATTTTAAAACTAGGCAAAGGACTTGAATGGACATTTCTCCAAAGAGGATAAACAAATGGAACACCACAAGGAGCTCAGTCTTGAGGGACACAAATCAAAACCAAAAGAACTGAAGCCTAGGATGCCAGTGCAAGGCCTAGGTGGCATCCCCAGCCCGCAAACAAATGAGAGGAGACAACCCATCACATCCAGTGGGTGGGACCCCCAGCCTGAAAACAAACAAGAGAATGAGACAACCCATCACATCCAGTGGGTGGCAGCACAGACAAAGAGAGGCAAGGAAGGAGATGGGATTGGGGAAACTGCAACCTTTTTTCTGTTTTTTAACAGGGTCTCAATGTGGTTTCGGCTGGCTTTCAACTCACTATGGAAGCTGAGATTACAAGTATGTCTGGTTTTATGTGCTGCTGACAAAGAATCAAGAACAGGACAGGACTTCCTGCATGCTAGGCAAGCATTCTATTCTACCAACTGAGCCATACCCCTGCCCTGGAACTCTTCCATATTACAGGGAGGAATGCATTAATAAAACGGTGCAGCTGTTATGGAAAACAGCTAAACATAGAGTTATGATGTGACTCAGCAATTCCACATCTAGGTACACACCCCCAAAGCTGAAAACAGGTGTCTAGCAAGAAACCTGTGCTTCAATCTTCATGGCAGCACTCATAATAATCAAAAAGTAGAAATAAATCAAGTGCCCATCAAGAGACGAATAAACAAAATGCATCCATAAACCGATTGTTATCTAGCTTATAGAGGAATAAACAGTGATACATGCTATACCACACTGAGACTCTAAGCATGCTAAGAAGCCAGGCACTAAAGGGCACCTTCTCATTTGGTAGGAATTTGAACGTCAGATCCTTCTGCCTCTCCGTCTCAGATGCTAGGCTCACAGGAGTGTACTACCACACTTGGTTTAAGGCCACATATTTTATGATTCTATTTATTGAAATATTTACAATAGGCAGTTGATTTCCTGTTGCCTGCAAGATGTAGCACTCTCAGCTCCAGCACCACCTCTGCCTCATACCACCATGCTCCCCACCATGATGGACTGCACCTCTGAACTGTAAACAAGCCACCACAATTAAATGTTTCCTTTATAAGAAAAAAAAAAAAAAAGAAACAAAGAAAGAAATATTTACAATAGCAGATTAGTGGTGGCCAGGGACTCTTAGGAGAGACTAGGGAATGACAATTTAATAGGCTTAGGATTCTTCTAGAGGATGAGGGTTCAGTTCTCAGCACCTACATGGTGGCTTACTCCAGTTCCAGAGCACCCAAAATCCTCTTCTGGCCTCTGTGGGCACTGCACATACATCTGCACATACTTTACTCCCAAAATACACATAAATAAAAAAAAAAATCAGTCAATCAATCAATTAATTAAAGAAAATACATAAATAAAGCCTTCTTTCAGGAAAGGCACCAGAGTAGGATAAACACTAAAAAGTCATTTATTAAAGGGTAATATCTGAATTATTCTAAAAGATAAATATAAGTATATAGAAACAATCTACAAAACTTTCAGGGTAAGTGGTTTAAAAAAAATCAACATACAGAGTATATAGCAGGAAATCATTAAAATAAAATTCCTCACATAAAACAACGTAGGCAGCCAGGCTGCTCAGCAGGCTAAGGGGATCATGTGAGTCCAGTGAAGAACTACTGTTCAGGTCAGCCTAGGCAATATAGTGAGATCCTGTCTCAAAAATAATAATCTTAAAAAAACAGGCCATCAGAATGTAGGGCTGGAGACTGAAGCAAGGATCTTGTACATGCTAGAGAAGTGTGCTACTACTGAGCTGCACCTCCAACCCACCAAATACCCTGAAGGAATTGTTAGTCTACCCTCTAAGAGATACAAATCAGTGTAGACAGGTCACAGGTAACATTACCTAGCTGCTGCATGACTGTCAAACTGCTCTAAGGAAGAATGTGATGACCTAACAGCTACAAAGCTGAGCAAGTACTTGACTCAGTAATCTCATTCTTTGAAGAAATACTCAAAAGTAGGAGGAATAAATAACCTGGGAAAAAACAAAGTCATAATCATGACAACGAAAATAAGAAAATATAAAATAATTATTTAATAAGAGTAAAAGGCACAATGGAATATAGATATTAAAAATGTGTATGTGGGCAAGGCAGATGACTCAGTGGGTAAATGTATGCTCAAGACTCCAGGATCCCTGTAAAAGGCAGACACATAACCAAGCAATGGTAGTCCTATGGGTAGATGGGAGACAGGCAGAGACAGGCAAGTTCCCAGAAGTTCGAGAGCTAGCTAGCCTGACGTATAATGTGGAAAAACAACAAACCAGAACACTATCCCAAACAAGGTATAGGTAAGAGCCAGAGTGGGAAGTGAGCAGCAAACCTGAAGCTGTCCTCTGGCCACTTAAGCACTGTGGCACATGAGCCCACATTCACACACAAAGATGCACACATACAAAGAATATGTATGTATCTGTGTGTGTGTGTATGTGTGTGCAGTTTAATGACAAATACAAAATTGTTGGTTAAGGGGTTGGAGAGATACCTCAGCAGTTAAAATGGCTTCTCTTCTAGAGTCCTTGGGTTGAATTCCCAGCACCCAGGTAGTGGCTCACAATGCCTGTAACACTTGTTTCCGTGGGTCTGACACCCTCTTCTGCCTCCACAGGCACCAGGTACATAAGGGTACACAGACATACATGCAGGCAAAACACCCATACACATCAAAAATAAGTAAATAAAATGATCAAAAGGTATGTAAGAGAGCTGGTGTAGTGGTACACACCTGTACCACTCAGGATGTTGAGACGGGAGAGAACTACAAGTTCTAGGTCATCTTGAGCTATATAGCAAGACCCTGCTCCCATTATCCCACAAAGGATAACAAATAATGTCCAGTGAATTAAAAACTGTTTTCGGGGCTGGAGAGACATTGAGTGGTTTAGAGCATTTGCTACTCTTGCAAAGGACCCAGGTTCCGCTCCCAGCACCAAAACAGTGGCTTATAATTGCCTGTAACTCCAGTTCTAAAAGGCGAACACTATCTTCGGGGCACTGTGTGTACATGGTGCATACACATGCATGTAGGCAAAACATATAGATTTTTTCTTAAAAAATTGAGTACATTGATTTCAGTTCTTCATATACATTAATGATACATAGAAAATAACCTATGGGTCAGTAGGGGTTCTTCTAAGATAAGTTATAGAGAGTAATTTCCCAGCATTATTTACAGACATTCCCTAACTACAGATTGATCTACGTATACATAAACACAAATCAATACTAGCAAAAAATTCTATAGAAGTAATGTTATATGAATCTAGGTGACAAATTAAGATACTTAATTTTGTTTTTATTATTATTATTTGGTTTTTGAGATAGAGTTTCTTTGTATAACAGCCCTGGCTGTCCTGGAACTAGCTATAGACCAGGTTGGCCTTGAACTCACAGAAATCTGCCTGCCTCTGCCTCCCAAGCGCTGGGATTAAAGGCGTGCACCACCATGCCTGGCCCTATTTTGTTATTATTATAAACTTCTTTTTGTCAACATTTATTGTGTCTGTGCATGTGTGCACATATGTGTATGAGTACATGTGTGATGTGGTACATGTATGTCGAGGTCAGAGGGCAGTCTGCAAGTGTTATTTCTTTTATACACTGTGTGGTCCTGGGGATCAAACTCGGATCATCATGCTTGTGAGCAAGCATTCTTACTCTCTGAGCCATCTTACCAGTCCTGTTTTTTTTTTTCTTTTTCCTTCTTTTTTTTTTCCCTTGAGAGAATTGCATGTATCCCAAACTCAACATGTACCAAGGATAACCTTGAACTCATACCCCTTCTACCTCCTAAAGGCTGAGATTACAGGTGTACACTATCACCCCTGGTTTGTACGGTGCTGCGATTCAAATCCAGGGCTTCATGCACTATAGGCAAGCACTCTATCAACCTAGATGTACCCTCAGATCCCTGCTGTCCTTTTTTAGACAAGGTTTCACTATGCAGTCCAGGCTGGCCTTGAACTCACTAACCTTGGTTAGCTTTAAATTTGTGATCCTCCTGTCTCAGCCTTCAAAGTGCCTAGGAGTATAGGTTTGGCCACCAGGACCATTTCTTTAAGCCTCTTGTTTAATGTTGTCCTCTGTCCTTGTCATGGTCAACATTGTCAACTTGCTGGGATCTATACTCACTGAAGAGACTAGCCTCTGGCATGCCTATGCAGTATTATCCAGGTCAGATTAATTTAAGTTGCAAGATCCACTCTGAATGTGGGTGGTGTCACCCATGGGTTGGGATCCCAGACTGAATAAAAAGGAGAAAGTGAGCTGAGCAAGAGCACTCAGCACTCTCTGCTTCTCGCCTGAGGATGTGCGGAGCTCAGCTGCCTCAAGCTGCTGCTGACATGCCTTCCCAGACGTGATGGGCCGTACTTCAACTGTGAGCCAAATAAACCCTGCCTCAAAGGGCTTTCTTCAGGGATTTTATCACAGCAATGAAACAAGGAACTAATGCAAATTCCATAGTGGGACTTTAAGAAAATGTTTTTTCCCAACATATTTAAGATGTGAGCTAAGCCAGGCGGTGGTGGCGCACGCCTTTAATCCCAGCACTCGGGAGGCAGAGGCAGGCGGATCTCTGTGAGTTCGAGGCCAGCCTGGGCTACCAAGTGAGTCCCAGGAAAGGCGCAAAGCTACACAGAGAAACCCTGTCTCGAAAAACCAAAAAAAAAAAAAAAAAAAAAAGATGTGAGCTAAATTCTTACAAATAAAACATTATTTATGTATCATTTTAATCAAGATGCACAAATATGCTTTAAAATATCATGGAAAGCCAAGTAATATCTAAACTATATATTCATGTATACATACATATAAGTAACTGTTGGAAAATAACAGGAGTATTTGAATAAATTATATATACTGCCCACTTCTCAACCCATACACAACCTTGTGCAGATAATACTATGGCTCTGGGACAGTTGCTACCGTAACTGGAGCTTTTAAACCTTCCATCTACTCAGAACTGGAGGAGAGAAGAAGCCATTAGAAGAAAATGGAACAGAAAGCACAGTTTAAGGAGATGACCTAAGGGACAGCTCCTACAGTACATTCTCTCTGCTACCATGTGCTGTGGGATGTTCTGTATGGCAAATGTGTTGCTAATTAGTCAATAAATAAAGCACTGATTGGCCATTGGCTAGGCAGGAAATGTAGGCAGGACAAGGAGGAGAATAAAGCTGGGAAGTGGAAGGCTGAGTCAGAGAGACACTACCAGCCGCCATAATGACAAACAGCATGTGAAGATGCAGGTAAGCCACAAGCCATGTGGCAAGGTATAGATTAATGGAAATGGATTAATTTAACCTGTAAGAACAGTTAGCAAGAAGCCTGCCACGGCCATACAGTTTGTAACCAATATAAGTCTCTGTGTTTACTTGGTCGGGTCTGAGGCTGTGGGACTGGCAGATGATAGAGATTTGTCCTGACTGTGGGCCAAGCAGGAAAACTCTAGCTACAACCATGGGTCTTCCTAACAGGTCCCAAGAATCTACTAACTAGAGTTACACAGATTCACAGAAACGTTAACTTGCCAAAATCAGTGTCTCTGAAGTAACTAAGCAGCATACTTCATTGCACAGTACTATGACTGTTCACACCTACATGGGGCAGAAACAACTGGAGGGGATGGAGGAGGAGATGCTGTTGAGCCTCCCACCACAGCAGCCTCACCAGGTGCCTGTTCTCCCCAGAATATGCCACTTTTCAAAACTACCTTCCTGCCCTCCTAATCAAAGTTTCCAATCATTAGACTCACAAAGTGTATTTTTATTTCTCAAAAAAGTCTAAATGCACAAGAACTAAGCATTTTTAAGAAATCAACTCACCTGAAATTGATTAACAGTGGTGACCATGATATTATAATTTCTTTAGACTAGTTTCTATCCATTTATAACCTATTTTTCTTTGAAATTTTAACAGAACCATACTTTCTCATTTTACATATTTGTTACAGCATAACAATGAGATCATAATTCAGTATTACAAACAAATACATTGTATTTAAAGAACTCCTGTTAGCATAGTACTCATCAATTGATTCTTACTTTGCTTCAACTTGTGGAAATCACTGACTCTGTCCCTGGTGGCCTGCTTTAGTGAGTCTGTTTGAATTCTGGGTTCTCGTTCTAGGTTTGAGCCTGGAATTAAGCGCTGAAGAGGATTCAAAGGGTTCTGTTTTGAAGTACCAGGATTTTCATTCTGGTTTAGTTGTGAACCTGTGGAATAAAAACATCAAATTAAAAGAATGTAATTCGCTGGGTGGTGATGGCATATGCCTTTAATCCCAGCACTCGGGAGGCAGAGGCAGGCAGATCTCTGTGAGTTCGAGGCCAGCCTGATCTACAAAGTGAGTTCCAGGACAGGCTCCAAAGCTACACAGAGAAACCCTGTCTCGAAAAAACAAACAAACAAACAAACAAACAAACAAAGTAACTCTTTAACAGAACAATTTCATGTGACCTGCTTTAGAAAAGCAAAAACCCATGACCATCTGACCTTGGGAGGTCATAGAGCTGTCTCCAGCTCCTGGACCTGCATGGGACTGCAAGTGGCAGTTGTCATGCCCAGTTTTTACCTGGGTTCGAAGGGCCACCCTTAACCTGCATGCCTGTGCAGCGAGCACGTCAATGACTCTCTCTATCCCTAGTCCTAGTTCCTGTGTTGTCCTTTCCATTCTCTCCTCACAGCAGCTTCTTCAATCACAACTGCTTTTAGTTAGGAGAATAGTATTGTAAAATCAAATTACTACTGAGTAGAAAACAAACACATTCCTAAATAAAGGGTTTAACAGATATACTAGTTTTAGGAAGCTTCTATGAGAACTATACATTTTGAATAAGGCAAATCTATTTTAGCCTGACAGAGTTAAAGGGAACACAGTTTAAAGTGGGACAACAAATAATTTGTGTGATCTTAAATAAAAGACTAAAAATGTATTAAATAAATAGTTTATTTGGATTTCTTCATTTTGTTAATTTGAAACAGGGTTTCATGTTAGCCCAGGTTGGCCTCAAACTAGCTTTCTAGTGGATGACTGTGGTGGCTGGGTAAAAATGGCTCCCACAGACTCATATACTTGAATGTTTAGTCATCAGGGAGTAGAACTGTTTGAATGCTTAGGAGGTGTGGCCTTGTTGGAGGACGTGTGTCACTGGGTGTAGGTTTTGAGCTTTCAAAAGCTCACACCAGTCCCAGGCTCTCTACCTGCTGCCTGTGTATCAGAATGTGAGCTCTCAGTCCCATGCCTACCGGCATGCTGCCAGGCTTCCTACCATGATGTTTACAGATGAAGCCTCTAAGACTGTAAGAAAGGCCCCAATTTTTTTTTTTTTTTGTAAGTTGCCTTGGTCATGGTGTCTCTTCACAGCGACAGAACACTGACGAACACAACCATATTACTCAACATTTTTTGTTTGATTGTTGAGATTAGGGTCTCACTACAAGAAGCTCAGGCCAGTCTTGAATTTGAGATGATCCTCTGACTCAGCCTCTTGAGTGCTGGAATAAGCCATTTACACATTAAGCCATCACACTCATTTTAAAATCCAATTTTAAACATATTTGTGTGTGCGCACACACACAACTGTTAGCATGCATGTGTAGAGATCAGAGAACAACTTACACTTTTAGTTGATTCTTTCCTTCTACCATATGGGTCCAGAGACCAAACTCAGGTTGCCAGGCTTGGTACCAAGTGCCTTCACCTGCTGAGCCATCTAGACAGGTTTTGCTTAATTTTTTTGAGATGGTCTCATGTGGCCCAGGCTGGTCTTAAGCTACTAGAGGATAATTTTTTCTTTTCTTTTTTTTTTAAAAAATCCTTCAAGACAAGGTTTCTTTGTGTAGCCTTGGCTGCCCTGGACCTAGCTCTGTATGCCAGGCTGGCCTCGAATTCACAGAGATCCACCTGCCTCTGCCTCCCGAGTGCTGGGATTAAATGTGTGCACCACCACTGCCCAGCCAGAGGATGATTTTTAACTTCTGATCATCCTCTGGTATACTGGTGTGATAGTTTGAATGTAACTGGCCCCCATAAACTCACAGGGAGTGGCACTACTAGGAAGTATGGCTTTGTTGGAGCAGGTGTGCCCTTGTTGGAGGAAGTATGTCACTGTGGGGGCAGGCTTTAAGGTTTCCTATGCTCAAGATACTGCTCAGTGTCACAGTCCTTCCTGTTGCCTTCTGATCAAGATGTAGCCAGTCCCATGTCTGCCTGCATACTGCCATGCTCCCCCATCATGATGATAACGAACTGAACCTCTGAAACTGTCAGCCACCTCAATTAAATGTTTTCCTCATAAGAGTTGCCGTGGTCACGGTACCTCTTCACAGCAATAGAAACCCTAAGACGACTGGTATTACAAGCATACACCACCACGGCCAGTTTTATGTGATGCTGAAGACAGAACCCAGAGCTTTGTACATTCAAAGCAAGCACTCTACCAACTGGGCAACATTCTCAGACCTAAAAGTACAGTTTTAGATTATTATTTCTCCCTGAACTTTTGCCAATCATTTAAAAATATTAATTTCAAGAACAAATGCTACTTTACCATGCTGCTAAATGGCATGTTCTACTTACTCTATAGTAACACTTGAACAGTAAGTAGGTTCTCAAATGAAATGCTAAGTGAGACTTTATACCTGGAGCCATGTTAGGTGAGAGAGGCTGTCCAGTTGGAAGATGGGAGATAGTTTGATGACTTTCATGTGGAGAAGCTAACACAGGGGGCTTCTTTAAAGCTACAAGAAAAAACAGATCCACATTATTCCCATTAATACTGTGATTTCTAAAAGTCAAACATCATGAATCAAATTACACTGCAGTAATCCTATGGTGCTTATCCTAATTTTTAAAAATAATTATTATTTTATTTTATGTGCATTGGTATGAGGGTGTCAGATCCTCTGGAACTGGAGTTACAGACAGTTGTGAATGGCCATGTGGGTTCTGGGAACTGAATCCAGGTTCTCTGGAAGAGCAGTCAACATTCTTAACAACTGAGCCATTTCTCCAGTCCCCGCTTATCCTAATTTTGTAATCTTTATCCTTGGCATATTAAATAACTCTTGTATGATTATTTTTTATATAATATTTTTATTGATTATTTGGGAATTTTACATCATGCACCCCATCCACATTCCAGTCTTTTCAGGTCTGCCCCTACCTCTTGTGATATCTCCCCCCAAAAAAGAAGAGAGAGAAAAAAACAACAACAACAAATCCAATTCATGTTGACCATATGCTCGCTGGAGCATTGTCAAACTCCCAGTGGCCAGCCCCTTAAAGACAACTGAGTCCTTCCCCACCCCCACCACCAGAAGTCATCAACTGTGGAGAGCTATACTTCAGCATCCTTATCACAATTTTTACAAGTTCTTTTTGACAGCGTTCTGTCTAGCTATTACTTTTTTGAGGACTGGGGGAGGGGGAGGGGCTGTCATAGAGCCTTCTACGTCCCTCTTTCTCAATTGTGCGCCTCAGTTATCAATACCATTGCAAAAGTTGCTTCCTTGCTCTTTACAGTCAGTGGGAGCATGGATCCTGGACTTCCTCATGGTTTCTAGTGACTGTACGGATCACAAACCATAGACATTCACATGGTCTCTGGCATCAGCACATGCCAAAGACCTCAGCATGGTCTCCCATGGCAGTACAGACATTAACATGGCCCTCTGCAGCAGCTTGGGCCACGGACACCATCATAGCCCTTGATAGTAGCACAGACCAAGGACATCAACATGGCCTCAGGTGGCGGCACAGACCACAGACACCCACACGGTCTTTGGTGGTAACATGGCTCCATGGGCATCAACATGGCCCCAGGCAGCAGAACAGACCATGGACACCTGCCTGATCCTAGGTGGTAACACAGGTCACTTGACATCAACACGACCCCTGGCAGGACTACAGATCCCACCATGGCCTTCTGCAACAGCACACACAGACCATGGGCAGCCTTCGGTGGCAACACAGCCCCATGGACATCAACATGGCTTCAGATGGCAGCACCGAGCATGGGCATCTGCATGGTCTTCAGTGGTAACATGGGCCTTGGACATCAACACCTCACCTGGCTGCAGTAGGACCACGGACCCAGACATGGCCCTCAGCGACAGCACAGACCACTGACATCAACATGGCCTCAGGTGGCTGCACAGGCCACTCACATCAACATGACTCTTGGTTTCAGCACGGCCCACTAACATCAACAATGGCTTCAGGTGGCAGCATAGACCATGAACATCCACATGGATTCTGGTGGTAACAGGGGAGAGGGACATTAGCACAGCCCCCCTCCCCTGCTGCTACAGGACCACAGACAACCACATGAACCTCAGGGGATACCAACGTGGCCTCCAGGGGCAGCATGGACTATAGAGGTTTGTCAAGGAGGTCCAATCCAGTGAATGAACCATGCTTCATCTTGGACATCCTGCCACTGCTCAGAATCAGGGTGACCATGCAGCTGGGGGGCATGTCCAGGTCTGAGTCTGCTCAAGCTCCAGGATACTGCACATCACCTTGTCAGCCCTACTCAGCAAGGACATGCACCCCACCCACCCACCCACCCACCGCAGCCTTTGCAGCCTTCTCTCACACATTACCTCCACTGCATCTCTAGTTCCATCTCTCTCCAACATGCACTCACATCTCCATTCCTCCATATTTCCCACCTCTCCATCACATACAGCCCTATGTTCTCCATCTTCCAGCAGGGTAAAAAGCGCAGGTGCAGCCTCAGTGGCCCCATGTTAGAGGCTAGCCAGTCCAGCCCTATTCAGTAATGACCTGTTTCTGTGGAGCTCCAGGCCACTGCACATTTCCCTGTCATGGGTGCTGGCAGCCTTTGTGTTTGTGGTCTGCAGGCTGAGATGTGGCGGTAAAGCACCACCAACAGCTCTGTTCCATCATCTTTCTTTCCTTCCATAAGACTTGCCTTTTTTTTTTTTTTTTCTTTTGTTGTTCCAAAGCTACTTCAGGCTCTGCAGACTCCTTTTCTGCTGCTGTGGAACCTCCATGGGTCTCTCAGACTCCTCAGAGCTCCACAGTGGGTGCTGGCAGCCCCTGCCATTTCTGTTTCCCTTCTTCTTGTATGA
>NC_081419.1:95678428-95770928 GCF_949786415.1 Peromyscus eremicus | reverse complement strand
CGTCATCAGGCTATTGACAAGTGAGTGCCCTTACCCACTAAACCATCTACAAAAATATTTACAAAACCAAAACCAAAAACAAGTTAACAAAGGGATTTTCCTTCTAATGTCATCACCTTTGTGTGAACGAATAACTTTTAAATAGTCTGTTTCTACCTCCCCACTTTCTATGCTGCCTAAAATTTCCTAGGTAAGATAGACCAGGCTAGCCCCAAAAGTTTGGTGATTTTCCTGCCTCTGTCTACCAAGTGCTGACATTATAGGTCTAAGACACCATGTAGAGTCTTAAATATTATAAGACAACTTTCTTAAAACAATGTTTTGTGATTTAGTGAGGGGATTCCTCATTGTTTTTTAGGAAACTTTTTATTATGGAATTTATTTATTTACTTATTTTGGTTTTTCGAGACAGGGTTTCTCTGTGTAGCTGTCCTGGAACTTGCTCTGTAGACCAGGTTAGCCTCAAACTCAAGAGATTTGCCTGCTTCTGCCTCCCATGTACTAAGGGAAAAGACATGTGCCACCACCACCACCCAGCATGAAATAATTTTAGATTTATAGAAAATTAACTGCTGCCCACCCAGTTTCTACTAATGTTAAAATAGATATTACCATGATATACCTGTAAAACAAAGACAACATTACTACTGGGCTGGAGGTGTGAGGTGTGACTCCATTGGTAGATTGCTTTCCTGCCATTCATAAAACGCTAGGTTGGATACCCGGAATTGCATAAGGTAGACAGGGAGCATACATCTATAATACCAGCACAAAGGCGATAAAGGCAGGAAAATCCTAAGTTCAAGGCCACTGTTGGCTATATAGGGAATTTAAGACCAGTCCGAGCTATATAAGACCTTGCCGCAAAAGAAAAAGATAAACTTATTATTATTATTATTAACTAAACTTTCAAATTTCATGTAGATTTTTTAACTAATTTTTCCACCATGTCTTTTTTCTATTCCAAGACCTAACTCAGTATATATATTATAAGGTGTTTCAGTCTTCAAGTCTCCTTATTCTCCTCTGGTCCATCTAGTCTTTCTGTCCTTGTATCACAAAAACAATATGGAATTTTATTTATGAACACAGTAATTTTTAATAATATCTCCATGTCATGAAATAGTACGCTTTTGAGTTTTCAATCCTATTTTTGTCAAAACAACCTGAAAAATAACTAATAAAAGCTCACAATGAATGACATGACACCACAGCAAACCTTTCTCCTTCCTTTCACATTACATTATACTCCTCTAAACTTCCAGGACCTCAATACCATCTTCTAACTAACACACAGTGCCTACACAGTGGCCGATCACTCAAGTCTGTCTTCTTCCACCAGCCCGTTCTCACACTCTTCAAAGCAGAAACAGATCAACAACAACTGTTTCAATCTGTGAGAGAGATACAACACCTCAATATCCCCACTGAAACACTGAGGAAAAACGAACAAAACCTGATACCTTTGACTTCTAGTCCTTATATGCTAACAAAAAAACAAAAGAAGTATTTTTCATTACTGAGTCACTCTTTACTTTTAATAACAAGATTTTAAACAAACCACATTTAATCAACTTGAGATTGAAGAGTATAAAAAAATAACTCACATCCATAATGGTTAGTGATCTTTAGAAAAATGCCTTCTATTTCTTTTCTTTCTTTCTTTCCTCTCCCCCACCCCCCATGACAGGGTTTCCCTGTGTAATGGTAACAGTCCTGCCTGTTCTGGAACTCACTTTGTAGACCAAGCTGGCCTTGAACTCACAGAGATCTGCCTGTCTTCATCTCCCTGAGTGCTGGCGTTAAAGTCGTAGGCCACCATGCCCAGCTGATTCTCTCTATTTCTACAGTGACCTTTATGATTGCTCAACTCAAAATGAATAAATAAAGAATCTGCTGACTCAAAATGTATCAGTCAGGGTTGGGCATGTAGCTCAACAGAACACATACCTAGTATATAGGAAGCCACAGATCTCTTCCACAGCACTTTGAGAAAATACAAGTCAAAATTAGTTATATAGTATCTAGTTGTGTTCTTTCTGCTTTAAGATAGGGCGCCAGACTACTAGAGACTAATTAAAAAAAAAAAAAAAGCTTGACAATTCTGTTGTTTTCTCAAATTCATAAAACAAAAATCTGAAGCTAGGTGTGGGTGTCATCCCTCTGTAACACCAGCTCTTGAAATGCTGAGGCGGAGGGATTGGGAGTTCAAGGCCAATTTGGGCTACACAGTAAGATAATGTCTCAATTAGAAGAAAGAGTATGGAGAAAAGGAGGGAGAGAAAGGAAGGCTTTCCAGTAAAAAGCCATCCACCTTAAAATCTGATATTAACAACAATAATAACAACCATAATAATAATATTTGCCTAGCATATGCAAGGCCCTAAGTTCAATTCCTAGCCCTAAGAAAAAACAAGTAAGCTGATATATGTTTACAGACACCCACTCTACTCAGCTAATACACATCCTTTTTAAAAATTAGGCTGGCTAGAATACTTATGTGTTATGATAAAAGCACATCTATTTCTAAATTACATGTATTACAACTAAAGCACATATTGTTTAGATACTTATTTTTAATTTACCTTTTGTTCCTGCAAAAACTGATCTGCTAACTTTTTAATATTTTCTTCATGTTGTGCTCTTAATTCCTTGATCTGCTGTCCACACTGAAAACTAAATTAGAAAGTCATTCTTTTAGACTCCATTGGACTGAGTTCTCCAAGTTTGTCCAGAAGCTGGCACATCCGTTTAGAAAGACAAAACATCAGTCAGTAGAGAACAGCAAAAGAGAGATACAGTGAAATGCAGTCAGAATTATAGAACAGTTGAATCTTTAACAGGGGAAAGAAATATTGCTAAAGTTAGCTGAAGAAAACAAACAAACAAAACAACCAGAAATCAGACAGAGCAAACAATCTTTCCCCAAGTGTTTTACAAATTACACCTATAAAGAAACAAGTATCAAGGCCAACTTCAATGAAAAGAGAAAAACACTGTGTAAAAGAAAACTGTTGGTTCTCATCAAATAGATGAAAAGTGCTAGAATTAGGAGCCAGTAAGGAATGGCAGCTATTGAGTCTTTTTCTGTCCCAAATAATGACACAGTCTTCTTACTAATTATGAAAGCTCAGCCTATAGTCTAGGCATGTTCCTAGCTCTTGTAACTTCAATTAACCCACTCATATTAATCTACATTCTATCATGAGGCATTATCTCTCTTCTATCTTAGACCTCCTGTTTCCTCTCCATGTCTCCTAGCATCTCCCATGTGCCTTGATTATCTCCTCCTACTTCTCTCTGCCCAGAACTCCCCTTATACCTCCTGCTTAGCTATTGGCCATTCAATCTTTTATTACACCAATCACAGCAACATATCTTCACACAGTGTAAAGATACCCCACAACAGAACTCTGAACACCACAATACAAGTTTATACTATGGAATAAAGAGAAAGGAAGAAACACCACAGTATCAGAAAAAAAGTGAAAACAGATAAAAATGGTAACTTTCTGCTGGACAAGTAGTCAAAGGATACAAATAGATTTTGTCATAAATAGAAATATGCACTTAATGAATACAGAGACACATGTTAATGTTCATATTATCGCAAATTAAACTTCCTATCTTAATATACTTGTACTATCTTATTCTTACATCTCCCAAATTAAATTCAAATTATAAACAATGTTGGTATGACTATGAGAAAATATCTACATTATAAATTAGTACATTTACTTATAAAGCAATTTTTCATTTATAGTATATAGCAGCTAATTGATAAAACATTTTTAGTAAATGTATGTTTGTGAATATATACTAGTGAAATACTAAGAGGGGAAAAATCTCTTACATAAAAATAATAATAAATATGCAACAATCTAAAATTACTTATTTTACTTTACCATTATTATTACTGTGACATGTCTGTGTGTACAATGTGCGTGTCTATGTAACTACTTGTAGACATGTGAGTGCCACAGTGCTCCATGGCATACATGTAGATGTTAGAGAACAACTTTCAGGAGTTAGTCCTCTTCTTTCCCTGGTAAGATCCAGTGATCACACTCAGGAAGTCAGACTTGCACAGCAAATGCCTTTTACCCAACTGAGCCATCTTGCTGGCCCAAGAAATACTGAGAAAAAGAAAATTTCTACAATGGTCCCACAGATTGTAGAAACTAAATTTTGATAAGTTGATATGCTAGAAAATATATCATATCTCACTGTTTTAGTCTTCAATCCTGTAGACGTATGAAAACACACTGAAAACTGGTAGTTAAAACACATACATACATTATACTCAGATAATTATAGTAGTAAGAAGTCAGAAACAGATAAACTGTTGAGCTGAACTTCTGGTGTACAGACCTACAGAAAAACAACCCTTTACTATCAAGCTGACTAACAGAGTACAGTCTAAGAACTTCCTCTTCTCTTCATTATGTAGAGGCATGAGTGAGGCGCACAAGCTTCCTTAGCTATTTTGAGGGCATGTCCCAGTGTTGTTTTCATCTTCTACAAGTTCCTCAAAAAGAAACACTCTTCTTTCAGTACTTACCACATCCAATTCAACAAAAGCTACCCTTAGTAAGATTTCTGTTTTACAATCTAGAAAAACCCAACATACTATAAGAGAGATGTTTTCATAGTGTTTAACATATTTAGATAAAAGATTATGAATTTCCCAGAGCCTTTGAAAGACAAGATAAAGAAAATGACAACAGGAGCAGGAGACAGGAAGGAAGAACTGAATTACATACACAAACTGAACAGACACTGGAGACGCACAGAGGCTGCGGCATGCAGCATCTTACCTCTCATATTCTAACCTCTTCACAAGGTATGTGTTATTTTTCCTGTAGTCTTGAAGCTGATCTTCTTGTCGAAGAAACTCCTGACGAAGTTCAGCCAGTTGTTCTAGCCATACAAGGGGAAGAGCCAAGGAGTAATCAAATTTACTTACTGCAATACTTCTTACTGAGAATCTATGGAGTGGTCTTTTAATTATGTACATTTTCAATTTCTCATATCCTTAGAAGTTAGACAGCATGTGTGATGGTGAGAGGCCAACCTTGGGTGTAGCTCCTCAGGAGCCCTCCACCTTGGTTGTTTTTGTTATTTATTTTATGTGCGTGAGTGTCTGTGCACCACATGTGTGTAGGAGCCCTTGGAGGTCAGAAGAGGTGTGAGATCTCCTTCACCTGGAGTTTACAGATGGCTATGAGCTGCATGTGTGTGCTATGAATCAAATTCTACAAGAGCATTAAGTACTCTTAACTGCCAAGCCATCTCTCCAGCCCTTCCCCTTGGCTTTTTTGAGACAAGGCCTTTCACCTCATTGGGGCTCACTGAGTAGACCGGGCTGGCTGGTCAACAAGCTCCAGGGCTTACTGAGGCCTTCTTCATTGTTCAGATTGTGGCTCATGTAAGACTCGTTGACATGACTCCAGTACTCAAAATTAAACTTGTTCTGCCAAATTTAAAATCCAGTATTCATCCAAATTGTAGAAACATATTTTTACCACTCATATAACAAATACCTCCCATTCTGCTATACAACAGCTTTAGTTGCTGACTCAACTTTCTCAAATTCTAAAAATATCCATACTCCATCATTGGGATACCAGAAATTTCAAATATCACACATTTTCCAACTTTGCCATATTTTTTACATTTTTCTTTGGCTTCAACTTTGAAGTCTCCTGTACCAACCATATTCCTTAGCAGGCCCATGTTAACAGAACACATGAGTGTTTCAGTAGGATTTGAACACAAGTTCTAAGATGCATCCTGCATTGCATTACATGCAATGGTCTTGCAGTCCCACTTTTTCTTGAGACAGGGTCTCTCTATGTTGTAACTCTGCTGTCCTGGAACTCACAGCAATTCACCTGTTTTTGCCCTGAGTGCTGGGCTTTAAGGGTTGTACTAGTATGCCTAAGTTAACTGTTCTTTTTTTGTTCTTTTTTCTGGTGTTTTGAGACAGGGTTTCTCTGTGTAGCCCTGGCTGTCCTGGAACTCACTCAGTAGACTAAGCTGGCCTTGAACTCAAGAGACCCGTTTGTCTCTGCCTCCCGAGTGCTGGGATTAAAGCTGTGTGTCACCACCACCTGACTACATTGTATTTCCTTAATATGAGCTCAAAGATAAGGTTCAGGGAAGCTGCTACTGGACACTATTATAAGATTCTTGGGGTGCCAGAGATAGTGTCACAGGAATACATGCCAGCACCCACTGTAAGTTTGAAGCTAGTCTTGGTTACATAGGAAGAACTTAACTTTAAAAAATTATTCTAAAAAACCTATGGAATGGTGCCACTCACATTTAGGGTAGGTCTTTGCTCCTCCATTACATTTCCCTTAAAATACCCTCACAGACACGCCCAGAGTTGTTTCTCCCAGGTGATTATAAATCCAGTCAAGCTGACAAGGAAGATTAAACCATCACATGCTCTAATTCCCAAAGGCAAATAGATAGGTGAAGTGATGGAGAGCTTGCTCTCCTTACCTATTCTTCCTATAAAAGCTGTAACTATCTCCTCTCACTTCATCTAAAACAAAATGGCACATGGTCCTGAATGCTGTAAGAGAGCAGGCTGAGCCAAGCCATAGAAAGCAAGCCAGTAAGCAGCCACCTTCCATGGCCTCTGCAACAATTTCTGCTTCCAGGTTCCTGCCTTGACTTCCCTGGATAGTGGACTACAATCTATCAGAGGAAATAAGCCATCTCTTCCCCAAGTTGCTTTTGTCATGGTGTTTTATCACAGCAATAGAAAAGTAACTAATATAATGTATTTTTAAAATTAGAGTTTTTTAATTTATTTATTACTCATTTCCCTACATTCTAGGTTTCTTTTTGTCTCCGGAGTATCCAATACATTAAGCTTAGAGAACCTCACAAAAGTGTCCTCATATCTGAATGGGTAATGTTTGCAGGTTAGACACAATGCAGAAGAAGCACCCTATCTTTTTTTTTTTTTAGAAATTTGATGGTCACACAAGCTACAGTTCAATTTTCTTTGAGAATTATATGTGTTTATGTGCACGTACAAATGCATACATGTACATGTGGAGTCCAGAGAGCAAACACTGAGTGTCTTTCTCTATTCTTCTCCACTTTATTTTTTGAAATAGAATCTCTCATTGAACCTGAACTCAAAGATTTTGTGAGACTAGCTGGCCAGCAAGCTCCAAGGATCATCTGTCTCTCTCTCCTTAGCATTAGGATTACAGGTGTGTACTACCACATCCAGCGTTTTATGTGGGACCCTGAGTCCTCATGACCACCACAAGCATTTTGCTAACTAACCAACCCTTTCAGTCCTGCTTTGAGGACTTTGTGTGTATGTGCACACATATGTGTGGAGGTCAAAGGACAAGCTTAAGTATAGGTCCTTGACTTCCACCTTGTTTAAGACAGGGTCTCTTTGTTCACAGCTGCAGACATCAACCGGCCCATTAGGCTTTAGGTTTCCTCCTACCTCTGTCTCTTAGCCTGCCTTAGGAGTGCTGGAGTTACAGATGCTAACACGTTATTTTGCCCAGATTTATGTAGGATTCAAATATTGGTTCCTACTCCTATAGGACTAGCAGTTTGCCAACTGAGCCATATCTCCAGCCCTTTTTGAGGATTCTTTGATGACAATTTTATTGTACAAACTCTGTCTATGCACAAGATTAGAATACTGGCCTCAAACTCTTACACTTACTGCACACAGAGCAACATTAAGTGTTTTTTTTAAAATATTTTAAAATAAAGAGATATTTTGCCATCAAAGTAACTATGTCCAGAAAATTTTATTTCTTTCATCCATCTATTTCTTTTTTTTTCTTTTTAAAGATTTATTTATTATGAATACAGTGTTCTGCCTGCATGCCAGAAGAGGGCACAAGATCTTATTAGAGATGGTTGTGAGCCACCATGTGGGTGCTGGGAATTGAACTCAGGACCTCTGGAAGAGCCTTCTGTGCTCTTAACCTCTGAGCCATCTCTCCAGCCCTCCACCTATTTCTTAATGCTTGAAGATTTCAGACATGAAGTAGTCTTTACCTTTACTCTATAATTAAGTTTCTTACCCTTTAAATGATGTATGTCTGCCATCTGATACGATATGTTGTTCTGTAGCTTAACCTAAAAAAGAAATTGTTTTCATTTTAATAAAATATGTAGTTTCTTTCTTTTTTAACACAACATCCTATGTAGCCCCAACTATTCTTGAACTCACTATGTTATTTTTGTTGTTGCTGTTTGCTTGATTTAGGCTTTTCTTTTTGAGACAGGGTCTATCAATGCAGCCCTTGCTAGTCTGGAACTACTATGTAGACCAGGCTAGCCTTGAACTCATACAAATCTACCTGTCTCTGGCTCCAGTGCTGAGATTAAAGGTGTGTGCTACCACGCGTGCCTCAACTCTCTATAAAGTCAAGGGTGACCTGACTACTTGAGTTTCATGCCACCACGTCCCTAGTGCTCACATGGATGCACCGCTTCACCCACTAAGAATATGTAGTTTCATTCATATTCACTCATAGTCACTTTGAACTCGATCATAAATGCAAATAAAACTCTATTTATACTCCACCTCTATTTCAAAAGAATTAAGATATAAATTCTAATTCTGTAATGCTTTTTTTAAAATTGCATGGGAATGTTGACCTGATACACAGTATAACAATTTTCAAAAGTTTTTTGTTTAATTCATTTAACTTTATGTGCATTGGTATAAAGGTGTCAGATACCCTGGAACTGGAGTTACAGACAGTTGTGAGATGCCATGTGGGTGCTGGGAATTGAACCCAGGTCCTCTGGAAGAGCAGTCGGTGCTCTTAACTGCTGAGCAATCTCCCCAGCCCCGGATTTTCAAGTTTTCAAGTGTTTTTTTTTTTTTTTTTTTTTGGTTTTTCGAGACAGGATTTCTCGGTGTAGTTTTGGTGCTTGTCCTGGATCTCGCTCTGTAGACCAGGCTGGCCTCGAACTCACAGAGATCCACCTGGCTCTGCCTTCCGAGTGATGGGATTAAAGGCATGCGCCACCACTGCCTGGCTAAGTTTTAAAGTTTGAGTTGGAACATCATTAAATGTGTGACTCTCCACCCCAAATCTTATAGAAGACCTCTCACTAACTCAATATTAAGCTAACATTAACTGTTTGAAACATTCACTATCAAACCAAAAGTAATTCACACTTATCAAGCTTCTCCAGGGAAACACAGTGTTGGAGGTATGTGCTCAGGATTCCAAGTGGTGGTCACTGTCCTTTAGGAATCAGTATACATGAATGCCAATAACGTAGGCATGTGTGTGCGTGTGCGCGCGCACGCGTACGCGCATGTGTGTGTGTGTACACACGTGTACACGGAGATCAGAGGACAATTGCAGGAATTGGTTCTTTTCTTCCATCATGTGGATCCAGGAGATCAAACTCAGGCCATCAGGTTTACAGCCATCCCACCAGCTCTCACACTATCTTTTATGGCCACACACATTCCTTTCCCCTACCATCTAGTGTCAACATACTGGCAAGAATACAAAACAACAGAGAAAGCATAAGAGCATTTTCAAGGAATCAATAGGCAAGGTGGTACCTAAAGAGTATAATTCCTATGGTAATTCAGAGATTTTATGGAAAAGATTCTGTCTGAAATAGGAATTAAAGGCTGGGTAAAACCTGAAGCAAGTAGAAAGCACTTCAGAAGAGAGAAAATAACCAAGAAATGTATAGAGTCAAGAAGGCCTGAGATATATAAGAACACTCCAAAGTACTATCTGGTGATACAGTAGAAAGAATAGTAGGATAAGGAGCTAGGGGGTGGTTTAGGCAAGGAAGGACCTTTAGAATCAAGCAGGGTCTTCAGCCTAAGTTCCAATGACTTAATACTTAAGGTGAAAGTTTATCCATAAACAAAGAGCAGATGAAACCAGAACTGTCCCAAGAGCAGGAGTCTAGTAGTCTCACTGAAGTCTTGGGGGCTTTGAAGAAGGAAGTTAAATAATAAGGTTAATACACAGTTATAAAAAAAGGAATGAAGCACTAGTATATGGCACAACACAGGTACACTCTGAAAACACTACACAGGCAAGTGAAAGAAGAAACCACAAAACGGCAAAAAATTTCTGATCCCATCCATATGAACCACACCGAAAAGGCCAGTCCACAAGGACAGAAAGACAATGGCTGCCATTTGGGGAAGGAAGGTAACAGGAGTCTCTAAGGATAAACGAGGGCCTTTCACAAACATACGCGCTACACTTGAGCAGTATCCCCAGCATGCAAAGTAACTACTTATGTGCACAGGATTTCATTTTGGGAGATGAACACATTTTAGAATTAGACAGTGGTGACCAGCTGTGTAACACCATAAGTTTGCTTCTAAAAAACCCCACTGAACTATATACTTTAAAAGAGTCAATTTTATGTTGTATCAATTGCATCTACTTTTTTTTACATATATTTTATAATGCAAAAAAGAAAGAACTGTAAGAATACTGAGTGTGCTCTGAACAGCACACAGGAAAATGCAGCCAGAACAAACACGTGCGCTCAAGGACCTCATTATTCAGGAGAGACACTAACGAAAACAGGCAATTACAGCATGGTAAGATAAATGATATCATGAGGTTCTACAGACATGTAGGAGAACACAGTAGAAGCAGCATGTAAATCCACTCAGGAGAAAACAGAAGGCTTCTGCAGATGACAAGAATGCCTGACATGACTCCTACAGAAAGAGTAATGTTCACCCCAGGTGGAAGTAGGGGAGGTAAAGAGGAAAGACATTTAAAGATGCATCAAAACTTAGAAGTGAAAATCACTGAACATTCTAGGAGCTGCAATCACACCCAAGGAGCTGGAATAATGAATTAAGGTGAAATAGTAAGATGTTTCTCTTAAAAATTAATCAAGGTCTATAGCACAAGGGTCTTACAAAGAAGATAAGCACTTCCCATGGAATCTTAAAAGGACTTTTAGGCAAGAGCATGATTCCAATTTGTAATTTTGAAGTAAATTTGACTGCAGTATAATGAGTAGATCAGAGGGGACAAGACCAAACAGAGGAAACCAGGTAATTTTATAGGTGAGTCTCTAAACTAGGCCTGTTTGTCTAGGGATGACAAGCTAGGGATCATTGGTTACAATTTATTGGTTGGAGGAAAATTCCCCCGAAATATTTTGATATTGAGTTCCATAAAAATTCAATTTCCAATGTCTATAGATAATTTTGTGGGAAATGAGCCACACTGTTTGTGTCTATGCCTGCCTGATAGCTGTGGCGACAGTGACAGAGATAGTATATGGGCCACCAAAGCCTCAAGTACTTACTGTCCGGCTTTTTATAGGAAAGGTTCAATTACTCCTAAACTAACAGAATAAGAATAGAAAGGCAGCACCTTGAAATGGCTAAGTAGTTAAAGGTGCTTGCCACCAAGTCTGATGACCTGGGTTTGACCCCTAGAACTCACATGGTAGAAGGAGAGAACTGACTCCTGAAGTTGTCTTCTTCTTCTTTTTTTTTTTTTTTTTGGTTTTTTCGAGACAGGGTTTCTCTGTGTAGCTTTGTGCCTTTCCTGGATCTCGCTCTGTAGACCAGGCTGGCCTCGAACTCACAGAGATCCGCCTGCCTCTGCCTCCCGAGTGCTGGGATTAAAGGCGTGCGCCACCACCGCCCAGCCTGAAGTTGTCTTCTAACCTAAGTACAGTGGCATGGGCATGTTCCCCACCCTCAATAAATACATGTAAATGAAATACACATGGGGCCGGGGGGGGGGGGGGGGGGGGGGACGGGGACACAGACAAGTCAGCCAAGGAACAGTTTGCAGAACAGTAAGATATGAGACGCTAACTGAAAATCACTGGAGCTGGAGTCACAGACAGTTGTCAGCAGCTCAACATGGGTGCTGGGAACCGAACTCAGGTCCTATGGAAGAGAACGAGGTGCTCTTAATCACTGAGCCATCTGCCTAGCCCCTAATTTGGGTTCTTATCACTACTGATTAATTTTAAAATAATTAGTAATTAATTTGGGTTCACCACATAGCCACACACACTGCTAAATTGCCAATGTTGTAGAAAGCTCTAGAAATACTTTAGCTTTTCTTCTAAATATCTTCTAGATAAGAAACAGCACAAAAACTCAATGCATTTTTTTACTCCTTAACTCACAAAGGGATTCTCACAATCTGGGTTCTATGTGGCCTCCTTCTTTCCTTACTAGCTTTCACAGTGATCTCTTTGTTTCTGGAACTGGGAATTAAATCCAGGGCCACAAACCAGGGAAGTATTCTACGGCTAAGATACACCCCAGCTTACTTTCAGGCTTTTTACTTAAACTATGTAAGACATTCTTACTTCAGTACACAGGAATAAGTTTCTTTGCAGGTAAATGGTGTAGATGGGTGGATAGACAGACAACAGTCACAAACATAGCTCACCTCTTGCCCAAATTACATCTAAAATCACACACCGTGGTGGTTTGAGTAAGAATGCTCCATACAGGCTCATATATTTGAATGCTTAGTCACTAGGGAGTGGCACTATTAGAAAGGATTAAGATGATTAGGAGATGTGTCCTTGTTGGAAGAAATGTGTCACTGGGAATGGGCTTTGAGGTTTCAAAAGTCCATGCCAAGCCCTAAGTTTCTCTCTACCTGCTGCCATGCTCCCTGCCACGATAATAATGAACTAAATTCCTGAAACTAAGCAAGTCCCAATTAAATATTTTCTTTTATAAGAGCTACTTTGGTCATGGTGTCTCTTCACAGCAATAGAACAGTGACTAAGGCAGACACCAAACCAGACTTCAAAAATCTAAAATGGTGGCTAGGAATACTGGCCTTCAGTTATATAGTCTTAGTAACTGGACAGGCTGAGGCAGAAAGACTGCTTGAGCCCAGGAATTCAAGGCCAATGTGGAAAATATAGCAATATACCAAGTATAGAGAAAGAAAGAAAAAACTTTCTGTAATGTTGAAAATACCTTGCCTGGTTTCAGATTCTACTAAGTAATCTCCTCATAAGCAATCCATTAAAAACAACTGTTAATATTCTGATCCGCCCCTTGGCGCCGCCCTGAGTCTTGACGTAAAAACCCCACTCTAAGGAAAAACTCCTCACCTTCCTCTCTTTCTCTTCCACTTTTCCTCTCAGGAGGTGGGTGCCCTCGACCTCTCTCTCTCTTCCTCTCTCTCTTTCCTATCTTTCTCTTCATCTCTCTATTATAATAAACTCTCCACGTGGATGCAGAGTCTGGATTGTGAATTACTGGCCACCACCACTGCTGATGCCATGCCCGCATGGTGAGCATCTGCCCAGCATGCCAGCATGTTTCCCTGCATGCGCAGGATACCCTCAGGGGTCCCCCCATGCAATAATTCATAACATTGATGCCCAATGCTTTCTCCTGCCCACCTGCAGTCTGAGGAGCTCTGGAATCCTGTACTATCCATCATTTTTCAGGTTGGAGCATCACCAGGTACTCTTCACTCTACTGAATTGGTAAAGATTCCTCCCTTCCCTTCTGGCCATTTTCCCACAAGTGAGAATTCATCTTATTTTGCTCACTGGTACCATGTGTCTTTCAAGCTCTAAGCCCCTTGGCCCACCCCTGCCACTATGTGACGGCATATGGAGACAGCTTGTGCCCACTCAATTTCATGGCGCAGAGCCTTTGTTACAACGGTCCATTGGCTATCTTTTTTTTTTTAATTTTTTTATTCATTTTACATAACAACCACAGATCCCCCTCTCATCCCTCCTCTCACTCACCCCACCTCTCCTGCTTTCACATCTTTTTTTTTTTAACCAGTTCTCCAATATGTTTTTTTCTATTATCAGCTTGATACAGTATAAATTCTTATCCTAATAGTGAAATGTTTGATTGAGGCTTGCCCAGTAATTGAGTAAAACCAAAACTTATAAGCCACAGTCATGCTAGGGTCCCCCCTGCTATACAGCCTCCCTGGATCTGTGGGTTGCAGTCTGATTGTTCTTTGCTTTATATCTAGAATCCACTTATGAGTGAGTACATACCATGTTTGTCCTTCTGGGTTTGGGTTACCTCACTCAGGATGGTATTTTGTAGTTCCATCCATTTGCCTGCAAATTTCATGCTGTCATTGTTTTTCTCTGCTGAGAAAATGTGGTACATTGTGTATATGTACCACATTTTCTTAATCCATTCTTCAGTTGACAGGCATTTAGGTTTTTCCAGGTTCTGGCTATTACAAATAGTGCTGCTATGAACATAGTTGAGCATGTATCTTTGTGGTATGATTGAGCATTCCTGGGTATATGCCCAAGAGTAGTATGGCTGGATCTTTAGATTGATTCCCAGTTTTCTGAGAAACCGCCATACTGATTTCCACAGTAGTTGTACAAGTTTGCACTCCCACCAACAGTGGAGGAGTATTCCCTTTGCTCTGCATCCTCTCCAACATTGACTGTCATTAGTGTTTTTGATTATAGCCATTCTGACAGGTGTAAGGTGGTATCTCAGTGTTGTTTGGATTTGCATTTCTCTGATGATTAAGGATATTGAACATTTCTTTAAATGTCTTTCAGCCATTTGTGATTCTTCTGAGAATTCTGTTTAGCTCTTTAACCCATTTTTTTAACTGGATTGTTCAGTATTTTGATGTCTAGTTTCTTGAGTTTTTTTTTTTTTGGTTTTTCGAGACAGGGTTTCTCTGTGTAGCTTTGTGCCTTTCCTGGAACTCACTTTGTAGACCAGGCTGGCCTTGAACTCACAGAGATCCGCCTGCCTCTGCCTCCTGAATGCTGGGATTAAAGGCGTGCGCCACCACTGTCCGGCTTGAGTTCTTTATATACTTTGGAGATCATCAGTCCTCTGTCAGATGTGGGGTTGGTGAAGGTCTTTTCCCATTCTGTAGGCTGTCTTTTTGTCTTATTGACCGTGTCTTTTGCCCTACAAAAGCTTCTCAGTTTCAAGACGTCCCATTTATTATTTGTTGTGCTCAGTGTCCGTGCTGCTGGTGTTATATTTAGGAAGTGATCTTCTGTGCTTCCATTGGCTATCTTGCACCAGTCATTAGTCCTCGCTGACTCTCTGTGACGCTAGAGGTCAGATTCATCTCATTTCACTTGCTGGTACCATGTCTTTCAGGTTCATAGCCCTTCGTCCCCCATCCCTATGTGACGGCATATGGAGACAACCTGTGCCCTCTCAATTCCATGGCACATAGCCTTTGTGATAATGGTCCATTGGCTATCTTGAACCATTATCATTGGCCCTCACCAGAGGTCAGTCCACTGGGCCTTATACCTCATTGTAGAAAAATGCGCCTATGGCCCCCAGCCCCCACCACTGCCACCAACTCATGGCTCATTCCCCTGCAGCTGCTCGCACTATGCTGCAGCCCTGGGGAGTCCCTCTCTCTCTCCTTGCCTGGCTGCACTGCTACTTCTCTGTCTTTCTTTCACAAAGTCTATTTCCTATGTGAATGGAAATGTACAATTGATATGGCCATTTATATTTCTTTCTGACTTTTTTTTTTTTCCCCGAAACAGGGTTTCTCTGTGTAGTTTTGGTGCTTGTCCTGGTCGCTCTGTAGACCAGGCTGGCCTCGAACTCACAAAGATCCTCTTGGCTCTGCCTCCCCAGTGCTGGGATTAAAGGCATGCACCACTGCAGCCTGGCCTGACTGACTTTTAAATGCTTCAATTTATCTGTTCCTTATCCGCTCAGTTTATTTTGGAAAAAAAAAAAAAAAAAACAAAGCCCACATGAACACATGGTCAAGCCCCATATTTGATAGGGGTAATCATGTGATAAAAGCACTATCTTAAATAAGGGCAATCACATGGTCTAGCCGCCATCTTGGCTAAGGTCAAAACAGGCAGGTCATATGACCTTACCACCATCTTTACTAAGGGCAGCATGGGTGGGGCACCTAGTGCTGAGGCTATCATTATATTAAGATTTTAAATTTCAGATTTTAACATTAATACAATTCTGATACACTTTGGGTCACAAGCTCAGGATTTTATGGGTACGAGTCTACTGCTTTTCAGATGTCCCATCCCTGCTCCAGTTCAGGAGTCTTTCTCACCTGTCTATTCCTGAGGATGGCGTTTTCTCTCTCCTGGCCTCCAATTACCAAAACTACAGGCCTGAAGATTTCAAATAAATTCAATAAATTATTTTTAATACATTTTAACTCTTTCTCTAATCTATCTATTTCAGTGGGCTTCCATCTGGCTGAGTGACTTCAACCTGTGATATATAGACTTGCTGAAAGCTGATATGGTCCAGCCAAACACAATTATTTTCTATCTTTACAGCTAGCCAGAGTCCTGACCACCTGCACCCTGTTTCAGCTTGAAGCAGCTACAGAGAATACATCGTCCTGTGCTCCCTGTTCCCAGGACAGAAGGGCTAGGTTAGGGATGGAAATCCTGGCATAGAGTCCACCAAGAGGGTCCTTTTCCTTTTCTCAGAGTTGGGCTACACCCTGACTCACAAGTCCCTTTTCCCCTGTTCTCATTCGGCCTTGGGAGCTTTCTCCTGTCACTCTTATTTGTCTTCTCAGGGGACGGCTTAAGAAATAATTATTTCTCTATAAGTCATTCAGGATTATAATCTGGCTGTACTCAAAGATCAGAATTACAGCTATAGGGCCTTAAAAATGGTAATAGAATTAGATATCACTGCCAACAGCTTAAAGAATGTCTCTCCTTACTCAAGGTTTAATCAGGCTTAAGAATGTGAACCTCCCTGTCCTTGCTTAACTTCATTAAGCTGTAACTAACTGGGAAACCTGTATATTCACATTTAAGTCATATATATGCTCTCAAAGTTATAAATACATCTAACATATTTTGTTCCCCCAGTCCTTAAACACCTATAGAGATATGAGAAAAGCTTTTTATGATAGAGAGACATGTCAGTTCCTGGCAGCATCCTGTATCTCCTCCAAGAAGATAGATGGCCACAGAAGAACTTCCACCCAGAAGCTAATGGCAAGGCTGGCCATGCAGCGAAAAGCTGATCCTGTCCAGGCTGTAAGTAAGAGGAACAACAGGGATCAGATGTCCTCTCTGCCAAGACAGGTAGGTAGGATGACCGCCCCTCCCCCCCAATTTCTATTTCACACACACACACACACACACACACACACACACACACACACACACACAAATCTGTCAGATCTTCTGGGCTTATCAGCTGGACAAATGCTGCCTTTGGGGCCTCTGTCCCTCAGCGACCATGGAGAGACTTGGGATTGCTGCCTAGGTAGCTGGAAAGCTGTCTCACTTCTTAAATTTATCCTTCTCAGATCTGACGATGTTTGATGACTAGGGTGTATCAGTTTAACAGACCCAATTCCAAGATTATATATTATATATATATACTCTCCAATTACAGACAAGTATGCCTCATTTCACAGACTTCACGGTACAGGATAGACTGATTTCAGATCTAACTCCAGAGGTTCAAAGTTTTAATACTGATAAATGCAGCTTTGATAAACTGATAGAACATTGACTACAAAGAGTTCTTAAGAGTCCTTAAATGGATTTTTAACCCTTCTGCCATGATGTAAATTCATTCCAGCTCTCTTACAGATACCTACAGGCTCCTGGGAAAAGTTTTGCTACTGCATCAAGAAATCTGGTCTGACGAAAACTAATCTCCAGAGACCATTTCTGACCCCACTTATTTTTTTTTTTTTTTATTTTATTTATTTATTTATTTATTTATTTTTTGTTTTTTGAGACAGGGTTTCTCTGTGTAGCTTTGCGCCTTTCCTGAAACTCACTTGGTAGTCCAGGCTGGCCTCGAACTCACAGAGATCCGCCTGGCTCTGCCTCCCGAGTGCTGGGATTAAAGGCGTGCACCACCACCGCCCGGCCTTGACCCCACTTATTTTTCGAGCATATTTTGCAGATTCATTGTTCCCACCTGACCTCCAGAGAAATAGCAGATGCCATGGCTTCTATACTCCTGATTTGGCATGCCATTTCCCCCCAAGCTCCTGGAACACCACTGCTGCAACCTGCCTGCTCAGCTTCTTCAAGGAACGTTCCTGAGATCTTCTGCTGTGTGTGACTCCTGGTTTCCCTCTCCCCACTTCACCCCTTGTCAGCTTGAAACAGCCTCAAGAATCCAGTGCCCTTGTTCCCCCACTTGCTCCCATAACTCACCTCTTTTTATAATAATCAAAACAGAGGATGTTAATGTTCTGATCTACCCTTTGAAATCCCACCCCTTGGCACCACCCTGCATCCTGACATAAAAGCCTCATTCTAAGGAAAACTCCTCCCCTCCCTCTCTCTCTTCTGCTTTTCCTTTCACCAGGTGCACACCCTCGACATCTTTCTTTCTCTCTCTTTCCTATCTTTCTCTTCATCTCTCTATTATAATAAACTTTCCATGTGGATGCAGTGTCTGGGTCGTGGGTTGCTGGCCGCTGCCATGCCCGCATGGCATGCATCTGCCCTGCATGCCAGCATGTTTCCCTGCCCATGTGGGATACCCTCAGGGGTCCCCAGTGCAATAATTCATAACTTTTTTCAAAAATTACATATGGTCTTACTTCCAGTGAAAATGCCACTTAAGGTTTTTTTCAACCTTCAATGTTTATCAGAAGTGAGAATTCTGAGAATAAGAATTATGTCTCAGCTGAGTGGTGGTGGTGCACACCTTTAATCCCAGCACTCAGGAGGCAAAGGCAGGTTGATCTCTGAGTTTGAGGCCAGCCTGAATGTATGCTTGCTGAGTGACTCCCTAGACCTGTATGCTCCATGCTTTGTACTTTATACTCTTCCCTATAAAGTATGTTCATTCATGCTTCATTCAAAATTAAATTTAATTAGTTATCAAGATTGGGGGGCAGGGGAGGCAGGGTCTGGTATCCTAGGCTGGCTTCAAACTAGGTATGTAGGTGAAAATGACCTTGAAACTTTTTTCTTTTTCAAGACAGGGTTTTTCTGTGTAGCTCTGGCTGTCCTGAACTTTCTGTGTAGACCAGGCTAGCCTTAAACTCACAGAGATCAGCCTGCCTCTGCCTCCCTAATGCTGGGATTAAAGGCATGCACCATCATCACTGGGCTAACCTTGAAACTTCTAATGATCCTGCCTCCACCTCCCAAGTGCTGGGATTACAGGTTGCGCATCCATACCCAGTTTATGTAGTGCTGGGACTGAACCCTGAGTCTAGTACATACGAGGCAAGCATTATGGCAACTAAGCTACATTCCTAATCCCTCACAGATTTCTGAACTTCCTCACTTAATTCCATCAACACTTTCATTGTCTTAAGAGTTTATTTCTTCACTACTTTTCTGTAATACTGATCTCTAGGACTGGAGTCAATTCACTATACTCTCTCTAGCCGCTGCCATGTCAATGTCTTTTTCGCTGGCTACATTTCTCACTGCTGTGACAAAATAATCAACAGAGACAACCTAAGGGAATCTATAGTTATACAGTCCTGAGTCCACAATTTCTCATCTGATCTTGGAAGCTAAACAAAGTGGGGCTTAGTTAGTACTTACATTAGAGAAGCAAACTAAAGGGACCGAGGTTTACTGCTGGTTTACAGTTTCAAGTGAGTGTAGTCTTGTCACCTGCCTTCATATATTTGGGTAGACTATCACGGTGCTAAGACTGTGGAGGGAGGGAGTAGTTCTGAGGTATTTTGTTCCTGACCCCTTCCTGTCTTCCTCTATGGCCCCACTCCCAGGCGCCTATTTCCTTCAGTCAAGCTCTATCTCAAGTTTCCAGCCTCCCAAATTAACACCACCCCCTGGGGACTAAGCCCCAAACACATAAGCGTTTTTGAGGACACCTCCTGTCCAAATAGTAGTCCTAAGACCTCTTTTCTGAGGCACGCACGGGTTCTTGTCTCTTCTCAGGAAGAATTACCTTCTTATAGTTCCTAGCATACTTCTTATTCATTCCCAGCTATTTCATACACGTCCTCTAACCTTTCATCCTCTACTACCTAAAACTTTTTCTTTATTCACCTACCAGCCCTTCCTGAAACTCTTTTAATGCTCTCCCCAGGCCTCGTGGTTTGTCTAGATTAACGCTGGCAGCTGTTACCAGCTCAGCTGCTGTTTTCCTTTTCATCTGGGACCCTGAAAATGGCTCAGCTGTGTCTGCTTCACTTTCCTTATGGCTTGTTCTCCGGCAATTAGCACAGCTATGACCAATTACGACAAAGGTTACATATACTTAGCTTTTAATAAGCTACCATCATTTCTCTCTCTGTCTCCAACACCAAAAAGTGTCTGCCTCCCACCCCCATTTTAAAACTCTATCTGAGGTCACACTCAAATGATTCTACAAACAATTCTATCTTCTTTAATATATTTGGTAGTTATATAAACACACACACATATGTATGTATGTATTATGTTTTTAGTTGTTTTTGTTTTTTAAACTGGGCTGGTAAAATGGCTCAGTGGGTTAAAGAACTTGCCATCAAGCCAGACAACCCAAGTTTGATTCCCCAGAACCCTCATGCTGGATAGGAGAGAACTGACTTTCACAAGTTATCCTCTGACCCCTAATATGTGCTATGACCACATATATACACAAAATAAATAAATAAATGTAATAAAAATTAAGACATTTTCTAAACTGAGAAGCAAAGGCAGGAGAATTACAAATTCAAGCCAGCTTACACTATTGTAGTTTTTGTTTTTCACTCTTTTGGGGGGCCCACCACCCAGCTGCCAAATAAATATACACATGGAGGCTTATACTTAATTATCAACGCCTGGCCTTAGCTTGGCTTGTTTATAGCCAGCTTTCCTTAACTTATCCCATCTATCTTTTGCCTTTGGTCTTTTATCTTTCTCTATTTCTGTGACCTTTCATTATTTCTTTCCAATTTTAGTATATGTGCTGCCAAAGCGAGCACACCTTTCATTATTTCTTACTCTGTGGCTTGCTGCATAGCTGGATGGCTGGCCCCTGGAGTCCTCCTTCTTCTATGGCTACTTCTCTTTTCCTCCCAGGTTTCTCCTTCTATATATTCTCTCTGCCTGCCAGCCCTGCCTATCCTTTCTCCTGCCTTTCTATTGGCCATTCAGTTCTTTATTAGACCATCAAGTGTTTTAGACAGTCACAGTAACACAGCTTCACAGAGTTAAACAAATGCAGGACAAACAAAAGTAACATACCTTAGAATAATATTCCCCAACACAATACAAATAAAGCAAGTTATAGACTTCAAAATTCACAAAGAAACAAACAACAAAAAACCCATAGTCTTTCCCCTCCACCACCTAGCAAGATTCAGAAGCTTAGGGATGATGATGGTACAGAAACTCAAGAAGATTTGATAAATAGCCAGGTATAGCAATTACTCATCTATACTGTTTTTGGCTAGAAAATATGCCAGCTGTCTGAAAATGGAGCACCATTAACAACTATGCTACCATTGATAATCAACTTATAAGGAAAAATATTTATTTAGGCTTTTCTTTCAAAGATTTCAGTTCACAGCCACTTGGTCCCTTTGTCCCTTGGGCCTGTAGCAAGATAGCACAACATGGCAGGGAATACATGGAAAAGGCCTGCTCATCTCTGCTGGGAAGCAAAGAGAGGAAGCAGATGGGCTGGGATATCAATTTCTCCCTCGAGGGCCTGGCCTCAAAGACTCCACTTGTTTCCACTAGGCCTTACCACTAGGTCCTACCAGCTCCCAATAGCGCTGTGCACCGGGAACAAAGCCTTCAACACATGAACTTTTCAGCAATGTTCAAGCTCTAAATTAGGGGTGAAGAGGTGGCTCAGCAGTTAAGAGCACTTGCTGCTTTTCCAGAGGACTTGGTTTCAGTTCCTAGCATCCATATGGCAGTTCACAACTGTCTGTAACTCCAAGTTTCAGAGAATCTATGCCCTCCTCTGGCCTTCAAGGAAAGAGGCACTCACATGGTGCACATACATACATTTAGGCAAAACTCATACACATGAAATAAAGAGCCAAGCTATAGCATAGAGAATGTACATTAAATGTTTATTTTATACCAGCTCCTGTGATAAAATTCTCTTTCTATGTATAACCTCATTTAATGCTTACAACCACCCTTCAAAGTAGGCACAGTAATATTCTCCATCTCACAGATGTGGACCCTGTGTCTTAAGTCATAGGCACAGATCCTGGATACTCTTCCAAGCAGTACCAATCCAAAGACTGTGCCTGTGACCACTGTGCATGTATTAGATGTGACAGAAGAGTAATCTTTTCCATTTCACATGTAAGATGCGAACAACATTTCAAATACACTTGTTTATTTTACTTGATCCATTAAGATCCGCCTCTCTTGAAATAGTAGAGGAAACCACACTTTGCTGCATGGGGAGTAGGATATGTAAGTCAAAGTCTTGTTATATAGTCCTGGGTGCTCCTGAACTTGTAGCAATCTTCCTGCTTCTTTTTGAGTGCTGGTTTAAAAGCACTTGTCTGTGGTGATATATTGTGTCCCCCAATATATTGTGCATCCTAATAAACTTACCTGGGGTCAGAGGGCAGAACAGCCGCTAGATAGACATAGAGGCCAGAAAATGGTGGCACACACACCTTTAATCCTGTCACTTGGGAGGCAGAGATCCATCTGGATCTCTGTGAGTTCAAAGCCACACTGGAAACAGCCAGGCATGGTGACTCACGCCTTTAATCCCAGAAAGTAATGTCAGGAAGCAGAATGGTATATAAGGTGTGAAAACCAGGAACTAGAGCTGGTTAAGCTTTTAGGCTTCGAGCAGCAGTTCAGCTGAGATTCATTCCAGATGAGGACTCAGAGGCTTCCAGTCTGAGGAAACATAATCGGCCGAGAAGTTGGCGAGATGAAGTTAGCTGTGGCCTGTTCTCTCTCTCTGATCTTTCAGCAAACCCCAATACCTGGCTCTGGGGTTTTTTTTTGTTTTTTTTTGTTTTTTGTTTTTTTGTTTTGTTTGTTTTTTCAAGACAGGGTTGTAGCACGAATCTTAAAGAGTCTTATTAATAAGAATAAGCCTGAGGCCAGTTATTGGGGTGAAATGCTAGAAGATCAGAGAGACAGAACAAGCCACAGCTTCCTCACCTGGCCAATTCCTCAGCTGATCCTGTTTCCTCAAACTGGAAGCCTCTGAGTCCTCATCCAGAATGAATCTCAGCTAAACTGCTGCTCAAAAGCCTCAATGCTTAACCAGCCAAATGCTTCTAGTTCCTGGTCTTCACGCCTTATATACCTTTCTGATATCTGCCATCACTCCCTAGGATTAAAGGCTCGCTTTCTGGGATTAATAAAGGTGTGAGTCACCATGCTTGGCTGTATCCTTGAACAGATGGATTTCTGCCTCTGGAATGCTAGGATTAAAGGCGTGTGCTACCACTGCCTATCCTAAGTATCTAGTGGCTTTTCTGTTCTCTGACCCCAGATAAGTTTATTAGGGTATACAATATTTTGGGGAACACAATACCACCACATTTCCTCTCTTTTTGTCTAAAATTTAAAAAAGCTTATAACTAATACAAGAAAAAACTATATCCAATAAGTATATACAATATACAGTCAAGATTACATTAACGATGTCTAGTCCATTAACATTTGACAGATTCAGACAAAAAACTCCATTATGCCGGGCGGTGGTGGCGCACGCCTTTAATCCCAGCACTCGGGAGGCAGAGCCAGGCGGATCTCTGTGAGTTCGAGGCCAGCCTGGGCTACCAAGTGAGTTCCAGGAGAGGCACAAAGCTACACAGAGAAACCCTGTCTCAAAAAAAGAAAAAAAAAATCAGGAAAAAACTCCATTATATATATTAACAATGTCCAGTCCAGTAACATTGATAAACTCAGACAAAAATTTTTCATTACTTATCTTATTTAAAACAAGTAGTTCCGTTTTAAAAGTAGATTCCATAATCTCCTTTTTATCTTATCACAGGGTTTCTCTGTGTAGCTTTGTGCCTTTCCTGGATCTTGCTCCGTAGACCAGGCTGGCCTTGAACTCACAGAGATCCGCCTGCCTCTGCCTCCCAAGTGCTGAGATTAAAGGCGTGCGCCACCACTGCCCGGCCTGGGTTTGTTTTTGTTAATAAGACCTTTTAAGATTTGTGCTACACTTGTCTTATTACATACTTTTAAAAATAATTTTATTATATTAACTTACTTATTGCATGTTTGCATGTTTGTGTACATGGGTGGTGGTCAGAAGAAAACTTGCAGGAGTTGGTTCTTTCCTTCACCATGTGGGTTCCAGAGATTGAACTGATTGAAATCAGGTCAGCAGGCTTAATCACAAGTGCATTTACCTGCTGGACCATTAGCTACCTCACTAGCCTTATTAGTTATATACTTTAAATCGCACTCAAAGTCTTTGGTCATGATCGGCTGTAAAGAACCACAATGTTTTTTTCCATTTTTCATTAATTTTTTTTGTTTGTTTGTTTTTCGAGACAGGGTTTCTCTGTGCAGTTTTGCGCCTTTCCTGGAACTCACTTTGTAGACCAGGCTGGCCTCGAACTCAAGAGATCCACCTGCCTCTGCCTCCAGAGTGCTGGGATTAAAGGCGTGTGCCACCACTGCCCAGCTTTCATTAATTGTATTTTATTGTGTTACACATTCATTATTCATTCAATTAATAATTTATAAAGTATTTACTGAGTGCACTAAGTGCTAAGACTGGGCATACAAAGTATTTTGTTGGTCTGTTAAATCACTGAAATCATTCATTTCACTAGACAGTCACAAGGAAATACTGAGCACCCAGTAGGTGAAGGACACTGCAGAGATTAAAGATATAGAAACATATAGGAAGCCAGATGGTAGTGGTACAGGCCTTTAATCCCAGAACTTGGGAGGCAAAGGCAGGTGGATTTCTGTGAGTTTGAGGCCAGCCAAGATACACAAAGAAACCCTATCTTGAAAAACAAAAACAAAGAAAGATACAAGAAACAGAAGGGAGTTCTGATTGGATGATACAAACTCTAGAGTCACGGGCCTGTAGAGAATAACTGAAGTACAGATGGGAGTTCTGATTGGATGATACAAACTCTGGAGTCATGGGCCTGCAGAGAATAACTGAAGTACAGAAGGGAGTTCTGATTGGATGATACAAACTCTGGAGTCATGGGCCTGCAGAGAATAACTGAAGTACAGAAGGGAGTTCTGATTGGATGATACAAACTCTGGAGTCACGGGCCTGCAGAGAATAACTGAAGTTTTGTGAGCAAATATGGTTACTTAGGAAAAGAATAAAATGAAGAGGCTTCAAACTAAAATGAGTGAATGGTACTAAACAATGGTAAGCAGAGATGAATCCAGCAAAGGAGAGTAAGAAACGGAAAACTGGTATCATGGGAGCCAAGAGCATAGTGAACTGGACAAAAGATGCTGAGACATGAGGAGTAGGAAAAGAAAATGCAGGCATGAGAAAAACAATTCTCTTCAAGAAAATCTGACTGCAAAGGGGGAAGATTCAAGTATTTGTAAATGCTACAGAGCATTTGTTTGTTTGCTTGTTTTTTGAGACAGGGATTCTCTATGTAGCCCTGGCTATCCTCGAACTCACAGAGATCCGCTGCCTGCCTCTGGTTTCAATGGTATGCTTCACAATTGTCTAGCAAGGGAACAAATTTATAGAGAGATTTATTAAAGGTCTCCAAAGAGCAAGTAGGAAGATTGACAAAAGGACCTTCCTTTAACTAAAGACTAAACAGTGTAGATGTGAGTATGCCTGCAGATTTGGTAGAACAAGTTTTACCATACAATTCTTAAACAGGCAGGGGACAGCCCTGAGAAAGGAGAAAAGGAATTTAAATGGGGGGAAGGGTGAGAAAAAAGGAGGAGTTGGTCTGAACAGGGAAGAGATCTGAAAAGTATTCTAAAGGGCATACTGCCTAGAGAAATTTACTTAAGGTGTGGCTATTTAGTTTGCTGCCCCAAAATTTCTACAAGTATGGTTATATGATTTTCTCCAACAATGCTTGAACAGTGAACAATGCCAGTATTGCAGGGGCAGGGGCAGGAGGACCTGAAGTTCAAGACTTGCTAAGTTGCATAGTGAGTCCCAGAGCAGCCTAGGGTATTTAGCAACCTACCAGAGGACAGGAAAGAAGGGAACTAGGCAAACATTCTGCCAACTGAGGTATAATCTCAGCCTTCAATGCAATTTTAATACGCATCCCCCAAAGACTAAGAGTGCTGAGCATTTTTCATACATTTATTGACCTTTTAAATTTCTTCTTTCTTTTTAAAAAAATTAACTAATATTTACATATGTGGGTGTTTTGTCTGCATGTATATCTGTGTACCACATGTGTACCTATTGCTCACGGAGGTCAGACAATGGTGTCAAATCCCCTGCGACTGGAGCTGCCATGTGGATTCTGGGAATTGACCCCGGGTCCTCTTTCTCTTAACCACTGAGCCATCTCTTGAGCTCCTTTTATTTCTTCTTTTGAGAATTGTTTCTTCAATTCTATTCCACCGATTTACAAGTCAGTTTGTTTCAGTGCCATGCTGGAACATGAATCTTGTTATAATGAATGGCTCTGTAGCATAATTTGAAACCGGGTATTGTGATGTCTCCAGCATTACTCTTTCTACCTAGGACTGCTTTGACTGTTCTGTCTTTTGTGTTTTCACACAAATTTTAGAGATTTTTCTCTTCTAATTTTGTGAAGCATGCCACTGGAATTTTGATGGGGACTGTGTTGCTTATGTATTGGTTTAAATATTAAGGCAACTCCACGTAGTTAAAAGGGAGGTTTATATTGTGGGGTAACTTACAAGTAACAGAGATAGGTTACAGGGTCTGGGAAAGGTGAAGCACAGTCCAGTGGTGTTCCCTGGAGAACTCTGCTCAGTCTACCTCCAGCGTCCAGGATCCAGGATCCAAGAGAGCTCGCCCATCTGGATCTTGGGTCTTTAGGAGTCCTCTCTCTGCTCCGCCTTGTAGGCGTGACAGTTACCAAAGCCTCAAAGGGGGTGGTACTTCCAGGTCAAAGCTGGAACAGCTACCCACTACACATATGTAGATTACTTTTGGTAATATAGCCATTTTTACAATATAAATTTTGCCAAACTATGAGCATGGGAGATTTTTTTACATTATAATGTCTTCAATATCGCTCTTCCATTTTAAAGTTTTCATTGTAGAAGTCGTTCACATCCTTGGTTAGGCTTATCTTTAGTTTTAGCTCTTTTTTGTTGTTATTTGTTTAAGCTACTGTGACTGTTTTCCCTTCCCCTTATTTCTTTCTCAGCAAGTTCACTACTAAAAGACAGAAAAGCGACTAATCTTCATGTGTTGGTTTAGTATCCTTCTATACTGCTAAAGGCATTTATGAGACCTTAAGAATTTTCTAGGACATAGCAGTAGTTCTCAACCTGTGGACAGCGACCTCTTGGGGATCAAATGACCTTTTCACAGGGGTCACATATCATATATCCTGCATATCAGACATTTACATTACAATTCATAACAGTAGCAAAATTACAGTTATGAAGTAGCAACCAAAATATTTTTATAGTTGGGGATCACCATAACATGAGGCACTGTACTGAAGGGTCATAGCATTAGGAAGGTTGAGAACCAATAGTCTATCGGGTCTTTAAGTATAGGATCATACAAACAGGGATAACTTGTCTTCTTCCTTCTCTATTTGGATCTCTCTTATTTCCTTCTCGTCTCATTGCTTTAGCTAAGTCCTCAAGCATTATACTAAGTGAAGTAGATACTATGTCTCATTTCTGATTTTAAAAGAAATGCTGTCAGTTTTTCCTGATCTAGTAGTATATTGGCTGTTGTTCTATCATATTTATCTTCATTATGCTGAAGTATGTTCCTTCTGTTTGTTTCCTTGGGGCTTTTTATCATGAAATGATGTTGAATTTTGCCAAAGGCCTTTTCATGATCATGTGATATATGTATGTGTGGTGTATGAGTACACCTGTGTGTGCTTGACATTCATGTGTATGAAAGTCAGAGGTTGGTGTCAGGCATTATCTTCTTCTCTTTTTCCCTTTCTTTCTTTTCTTTTCTTTCCTTTTTTTTTTTTTTTTTTTTTTTTTTTTTTTTTTTTTTTTTTTTTTTTTTTTTTTTTGAGACAGGGTTTCTCTGTGTAGCTTTGAGCCTTTCCTGGAACTCACTCTGTAGCCCAGGCTGGCCTCAAACTCACAGAGATCCGCCTGCCTCTGCCTCCCGAGTGCTGGGATTAAAGGCGTACGCCACCACCGCCCAGCCAGGCATCACCTTCTAATGAGTTTCTGTTGTATTTTTTGAGGGTTATTCACAGTTTCACCATCTCTCACTAAACCTGGACTTTACCTTTTCAGTTACAGGGGCTGACCAAGAGCCACTGGGATCTACCAGTTTTCCCCCATTCCCTCCCAGCCCCTAGCACTCAGGTCCCAGGCAGGCTGCCATGTCTTTCATATGGGTAATGGGAATCTCAACTCAGGTCCTCATGCTTAAGCACCAAGGACTCTAGCCACTGAGTCATCTCCCCAGCCTGGTTTCTGTCTTTAAGCATATGTATGTGCTATATTATATTTTATGATTTGAACCATCCCTGAATGAAACTCTGGAATGAAACCAACTTGATTATAGCATGTGGTCTTTGCAAATGTGTTACTGAATTTGGTTTGCAAATACTTTACTGATAATTTTTGTTTCTATGTTCATGATGGAAATTGGTCTAAAGTTTTCTTTCTGTGTCCTTACCTGATTTTGGTATCAGGGTAATACTAGACTCACAGAATCAATGTTTGTATTCCTCTGCTTTTTTATTTTATATGACAGGAGCATTGGTGTGAACTCTTCTTTAAAAGTCTAATAGAATTCAGCAGTGAATCTGTCCATCCTGGGCTTTTCTTTGTTGGAACTCTTCATTGCTGCTTCAATCTCACTGCCTGGGATAAGTCTATTTACATGGCTTACATCTTCTGGATTTAAGTAGGTCACATGTGACTAAGAATTTATATCCTTATCTTCATTTTCCAGTTTTCTTTAAATGTAAACTTTCTTTTTTTTTCTTTTTTATTTTTCTTTTTTTTTTTTTTGGTTTTTTGAGACAGGGTTTCTCTGTGTAGCTTTGCGCCTTTCCTGGAACTCACTTGGTAGCCCAGGCTGGCCTCGAACTCACAGAGATCCGCCTGGCTCTGCCTCCCGAGTGCTGGGATTAAAGGCGTGCGCCACCACCGCCCTAAATGTAAATTTTCAAGGTGTTCTTTAATAATCTTGTGTCTTAGGGTTTTTATTGCTGTAAAGAGACACCATGACCATGGAAACATTTAACTGTGGAGGCTCGCTTACAGTTTCAGAAATTCAGTCCATTATTATCATGACAGGAGCATGGTAGTGTGCAGGCAGTTGTGGTGCTGGAGTAGTAACTGAGAGTCCTACATCTTGCATGCAACAGGAAGTCAACTGAGACACTGGGTGTATCCTAAGCATAGGCAAGCTCAAAGCCCGCCCCACAGTGACACACTTCCTCTAACAAGGCCATACCCACTCCAACAAAGCCACACCTCCTAATAGTGCCACTCCTTATGAGCTTATGGAGGCAGATTACATTCAAACTAGCACATCTTGTAAAGTTTACAATGTTGTATGTAATGCTCTTCCTTTTAGTTCTTCACTTTCTTTTGACTACTTTTGCTAAGACTTTCTTATCTTGTTTGGTTTTTCCAAAGAACTTTTTGTTTTGTTAGTTTTTTGTATTATTCTTTTAATCTCCATTTCGTTAGTTCCTGCTCTGATCTTTATTATTTCATCTACTGTTTTGGGATTTGGTTTGCTCTTTTTCTTTCTTTTCTTTTGTGACTGTGAGGTGTATTATTAGGTTATTTATTTGAGATTTCTCTAATATTTCAATGTTGACACTTACAGATAAAAACTTACCTCTCAGACTTGCCTTAGTTGTAATCCCAAAGGGTCTGGTGAGTTGTTTTCACTTTCATTTGATTCTAGAAACTTAATTTGTTCCTGATTTTTCAATAGTATCTTCAATAATAAAGGAGAGTACTGTTTACCCTACGATGTTTTATATTTTCTGTGGTATCTCTTGCTATTGAGTTCTAGTTTTATTCTAGTATGATATGATACAATACAAGAAATTATTTTTATTAATTTTTTTATTTGTTAAGACTTGCTTTATGGCCTAAAATATGATCTATTTTAGAGAAAGTTCCATGTGCTGTTAAGAGGAATATGTATCTCAGTCTTACTGGATGGGATATTCTATAAATGTCTATTAAATCCATTTAATCTATTGTACAGCTCAGCCCTTAAATTTCTTGATTTTTAGTCTAGATGACCTAGCTACTAATGATAGTGAGGAACTAAAGTCATCTACTATTATTTTGTCAGGACTTATGTAAACTTTGGTGTCTATTAGTTTTGTTTTATAAAGTTGAGAGCCCCAATGTTGGGTGCATAAATATTTACAATTATTATATCTTCTTTTAACAATTGTTTAATCTTAGTTTGTGGAGACATGCAAGCCACCCCACATCTGTGGAGGTCAGAGGACAACTTGTAGAAGTTGGTTCTCTCTTTCCACAATGTGAGTCCCAGGGATAAAACTCAGATCATCAGGCTTGCAATAAGTAACTTTAGCTGCTAAGCCATCTTGCCTTCGTAACTGTTCTATTTTCTTGATGAACTGTTCCCTTAGTAATATATGGCCTTCTCCATCTTTCCTGGCCAATTTTGTCTTGAAGTCTATTTTATCAGATAGCAGAATAGCTACACCATTTGTTTTCCATTTGCATTTGCTTGGGATATTAACTTAAATCCTTTCACTTTCAGTCCATGGTTGTCTTTGGTATGGATATTTTAACAGAATTCTTTCTTCCAATCAATGATCAGGAGATAGGAGATATCTATCTTTCCATTTTTTTTTTTTGTATTCTTCAATTTCCTTCATTAGTGTTTTGTAATTTTCAATGTAGGAGCTTCTCATCCCTTTTTAAAATCCCAAGTGTTTTATTTGTTTTGTTATCAATGTGAACAGAATTGTTAATGATATGCTCTAACAGCTCACTGACTGTAAACAGAAGCAGAACTGATTTTTTCTGTCTTGGTTCTGTAATCTGAAGTTTTACCAGATTTGTTGGCTCTACCCATTGTTTTGTTTTGTTTTGGTGGGGGTATTCCCACTTTTTTATTTGTTTTAAGACAGGATCTTACTGTGTAGGTCTGGCTGGCCTGGAACTCATTAAACACACCAGGCTAGTTTCAAGCTCATAAACATCCACTTACCTCTGCCTCCCAAGTGGTGGGATTAAAAGCATGTGCTGCCACATTCAACCAATTTTCAATTCATTTTTAGTAGCTCTAAGCTAATTTATATTACAAGGAAGTACATTTTGGATTATCTTCTCCTAATTACTTCAATCCTCCACTCTGAATATATAGTTAATGATTTTCCTTTGGCTATCTCCTTCAAGAGCATCAACTATGAGCTGGAAATGTTAGTGCTTGCCTTTAATCCCAGAACTCAAGAGGCAAAGGTAGGCAGATCTCTGAATTTGAGACCAGCCTGGTCTACAAAGTAAGTTCCAGGACAGCCAGAGTTGTACAAAGAGACTTGGTCTCAAAACAAAACAAATCAAAGAATATTAACTATGGGCCACTGTGAGGAAGGGCACTTGCCCTCCAGCCTGACAATCTGAGCTTGATCCCAGAAAACGACAAAGTGGAGGGAGAGAATAATCTCCACAAGTAGTCCTCTGACTTCTATGTATACACGACATAAACAATGTTAGTCAAATTCCCTCCCAGGAGGAGATACAAGCAATGTCTACCCCTTCTCCAAAGGTCCCAGCAACAGGCAGAGGCATGATTCCACCAAATTTCACTCAGAGAGCCAATGTGTTTATTGGGCTTCCTTGCAGAGTACTGACAAGGGTTTACTTAAGGGAGGGAGTGTTGGTGCTCCTCCCTCAACAGATCACACCCAATAGAGATGAGGGCTTCCCATAGCTGTACAGATGGAATCCTTCTCCCTGAGTCTTTAGTAGCCTATATACTCTAGTCTCCCATTTTTATGTGGCTCTGGGATCAAACTTAGGTCCTCATGATTATAAGGCAAGTACTTTACTGAAAACTATCTCCTCAACACGAACATTATTATTATTTTATCATCATCATCATTATTATTATTTTAGTTTTTGAAACAGGGTTTCTCTTTTTAGCCTTGGCTGCCCTCAAACTCACAGAGATCTGTCTGGCTCTGCCTCCCAAGTGCTGGGATTAAAGGCGTGCACCCCCACCCCCACCCCCAGCTGACATTATTTCTAAAAGCTTCCATTTCCTGGGTTTACAGTTATGTGCTGCAATGCTCAGCTCTTATCTTTTCAAAATAAATTTTATTATATTATTCTTCTTACCCTTGAGGATTAACTAAAACCCCTTAGTATGGCATTTAAAACTGTCAAGTGTCTGGCCCTAAGAGGCCTCAAACAAGTCAACACGTATACAATCAACTGATTTTCTACATAGATGCCAAGACAGTTAATGGAAAAAGAAGAGACCTGTGTCAGTTTTTCCACAATGACAGGGTACCTGCTGTAAACTTAAGAAGGAGGATTTATTTGGGTCAGTTTCAGAAGTTCAGGACAGCTGGCTTCAATACTCCTGGGCCTAGCTTCGAGCAGAATAGCCTAACAAAAGAAGCATGTGATACAGGAGCTTGTTCACCTTATGGCAGGAAGCAGAGAACAGTACAAAAATGGACCAGGGCCAAGATTTATCTTCTAAAGGAACCCCTCCAGTGACCCACTTTCTCCCCCGCAACAGTCTATTGAAATACTGAATCTATTAGAAGATGAAACCACTGTTTAGGTCAGAGCCCTCATAAACTCTCTGGAAACATCCTCACAGACACTTGAGACATGCTTTACTAACCCCCTAGATGTCTGTCAATCCAATCAAATTGGCAAGATTAACCATGACAAGTTTCTTCAACATGCTAGGACAACTGAATAAACCATATGCAAAACAAGGTGGTATCATGTCATGTAGGAAAATTAACTCAAATGGAACAAAGGCCTCAACAGAAGTAGAACTGTGTAACTTTTAGAACAGGAAAAACTGTTCATGACCATGGATTTTATAATTATTTCTTAAATTTAATAACAAAAAGCAGAAAAAAACTAAAGAAAAAAGTAAATAAAACTGAACCTCATCAACATTCAAAACTTCAAACACTAGTGACAAACTAAAAACACTGCCTACAAAATTGAGGGAAAAAACTACACATCACGTCTGACTGAGTTTGACACCTAGAATACATAAGAATGACAACTCAGTAACAACAACATCAGATATAAAAATGAACAAAGTGGGGTGGTGGAGAGATGGCTCAGTGGTTAAGAGCACTGGCTGCTCTTCCAGAGGTCCTGAGTTCAAATCCCAGCAACCACATGGTGGCTCACAACATCTATAGTGGGGATCTGATGCCCTCTTCTGCCATAAAAATCGATAGAGCACTCATATACATAAATAAATCTTAAAAAAAAATGAACAAAGGGGGCCTCAACAGCCACCATGCCCTGACTGCCATGATAGCCTGATATCCCCTGAACCATGAGCTGAAGTAAAGTCCTTCTGGAGGAGGAGGCGGCCAAGGACAATGATGACATGGAGGTGGGTGCTGAAGAGATGGCCCAGTGGTTAATTTCAAAGAACCTGGGCTCAATTACCAGTATCTACATGGTGACTCATAACCTTCTATAACTCCAGTTCCATGAAACCCAACAGCCTCTCCTGATCTCTGCAGGCACTTGCACATGTGGTACACATACATACCAGAAAACAAAACAGTCATAAATACTCCCCCACCCCCACCCCCCAAACAGGGCTTCTCTGTATAGTGTAACAGAGCCCCAGACTTAGTAGGCTCTGAGACTTTAGTACAACTAAAGTTGTGGTAGAAGTACCATTCTGGCTGTAAAACTCAACATGTAGACAGCACTTGCCACAAGTGAAACACAGGCCTAATCCATCAAAGTCCATAGTTATGAGGAAAGTCTCTAAATGTACTAATCTTTCTTTCTGGCTTCTGTACTTCTGCTTGAACTCAGGATTATAAGACCAGAGTGGGCAACATAGCAAGACTCCATCTCAAAATTAACTAACCGGGAGGGTGTGTGGGAGAAAAAATACGAAGGAAACCAAAACAATATTCTCCTCATGCTAAAAAGGCAATGAGTTGATCATAGATGGTTTTACATCAGAATATTTTGATCATATCTTCCAAAGGTAGTGCATTCAGAGAAGTGGGTAATCTGTGTTGGGCAGCCCAGCACATGTTTACACATGCTTTGGTTCCAAAACCAGGGCAAACTGCCAAATCAGTCATCAAATATTTACTGAGTCCACACATAATTTGTAGTGCCAAATCTGTGCTTACAACACTCAGTTTTTAGTTTTCTATTTTATTTTGATATATAATACTCATACATAGGGCACATGTGATGTTTTGATACACCTATTCAATGTATATTGATCAAAGCAGAGTAATTAATGTATCCATCACCTCAAATGCCTTTCATTTCTTGCTGGTGAAACACTTAAAACCCTTACCGTTATCTTGAAACACACACACAGTGCATTACTGTTACCTGTAGTCAGCTGATTGTGCAAGAGAACATCCCGTCAATCAACACTGCACCTGTTGCCCAACCTCTCCCAACTGCCTACTCCCTACCAGACTGCAGTTTGTTTTGTTTTGCTGTACTAGGGATCAAACTGAGGGCTTCAGATAGAGATATAGCTTAGCAGTAGTGTGCTTATCTACACGTGCAAGAACCTTTGCAACTCAAGCACACATACACACACCCTACTGCATGCTAGGCAAGCACTCTGCTAGTAAGCTACACATCCTCCCTGTGCAGACTAGATTTTCAAACTCCAGACAGAATATATTTGGGGAAAAAAAAAGAGAAAAGTAGGTCCAAACCAGGAATGGAGCACACCTGCAATATAAATTAAAAAACAAAACAACAAAAAACAGAACCAACTGATACAACACAGAATTCAACTAGACCTCAAAAGAAGAATATCAACAGTCCTCAAATTATTCCACAAAAAAGAAAAGAAAGTTACATCTCTAAATTCCTTTAACAAAGCCAGTATTACTCTGATACCAAAACCAGAAAAAGACCCAACAGAAAAAGAAAATTATAGATCAATCTCTCTGATGAACATATATGCAAAAATTCTCAACAACCTATGTTTTTTTTTAAAGATTTATTTATTGTGTATACAGTGTTCTGCCTGCATGTACACCTGCACGTCAGAATAGGGCATCCGATCTCATTATAGATGGTTATAAGCTGCCATGTGGTTGCTGGGAATTGAACTTAGGACCTCTGAAAGTGCAGCCAGTGCTCTTAACCGCTGAGTTTTCTCTCTAGCCCTCAACAATGTATTTTCAAGAGCACTGACTGCTTTTCCAAAGGACCCAGGTTCAAGTCCCAGCACCCACATGGCAGCTCACAACCATCTATAACTCCAATTCCAGGGGATGCAACACCTTCTTGTGGCCTCACTGGGTACCACACACACACATGTGGTACACAGACATATTTGCAGCAAAACACTCAAACATATAAAATAAAAATAAGAATAAATTAATAAATATAAAGCTGTTTTTTGTTTTTTTTTTAAGTATTTTTTAAGCCAAAGTAAAAAATACATCAATAAGGTCATTTAGTTCATTTTATTTTTATATGAAAAAGCTGGAATGCTTTTTTCTATTCAGGCACAGGTAAACTCCTGCAGACGAAGTTTGTTTTACTTCAGTAGTAGTCATGTACAGCCAGAATCTAAGATGAGGCACTTGGGATGCATACACATAGGGAATGCCAGGGCAGGATAAGGGAGCAAGCAGGCCATCATCTGCAGCCAAGGTGAGCGGTCTTAGAGAAAACCAGCCCTTGCCAATTCTTTGACCTGGGACTCCCTGCCTCCAGGGCTGTATATAAATTAAAGTTCTATATCTAGTCTGTGGTACCGTTGTGGCAGCCCTGGCAAACTAATAACTCCTTCAAGTTAAAATCCTTTACAGAACAGAATAAAATACAGTAAAATGGAGAGAATCTAGAGAAATGGGTCTCATTTCCCACTTTCCTGGACAGTGATTAGAACACTTTCAAGCCATCTTATTCTCCTGACAGAAATGGCACAATAAACTGAAGGAAGCAAATAATATCACCTTCCTGGTTCCAGAGCTGGGATTCCTGTATCTATGAGGTGGCTTGAATAAGAATGGTTCTGATGGGCTCACATGTTTGAATACTTGATCCCCAACTGGTAGAACTGTTTGGGAAGGATTAGGAGGTATGGCCTTGTTGAAGGAAGTGTGTCACTGGGGGCAAGTGTTGTAGAATATTAGTTTAAAGATATGTTATATTCATTTATGCTGTGGAATATTTGTCTAATGATGCAAAGATGTGCTGCATTCTTTTATGTTGCATTAGTTTAACTCTGTAAAGCTGTGTAACTCTGCCTGTCTAAAACATCTGATTGGTCTAATAAAGAGCTGAACAGCCAACAGCTAGGCAGGAGAGAGAAACAGGCGGGGCTGCCAGGCAAAGAGAATAAATAGGAGAAATCTAGGCTCAAGGGAGAAGAATAGGAAGAGTTAGAAAAGGAGGAGAGGACGACGCCAGGGGCCAGGCATCCAGCCAGCCATGGAGAAAGAAGGAAAGAAAGATAAATAGAATAAAGAAAGGTAAAAGCCCAGAGGCAAACTGTAAAGAGAAACAGGATAATTTAAGTCAGAAAAGCTGGCTAGAAACAAGCCAAATTAAGGCCAGGCATTCATAAATAGAAACAAGTCTCCATGTATTTATTTTGGAGATGGGTGGCGGGCCCCCTAAAGAGTAAAAAAAAAATTCAACTACAGGCAGGCGTTGAGGTTTCAAAGGACTCATGTCATTCCCAGTGTTCCTCTGTGCCTTCTGCAGGGGACCTGGCTTCAATTCCCAGCACTCATAAGGTGGCTCACAACCACCTGTAACTCCAGTTCCAGGAGACCCAAAGCCTTCTTCTGGCCTCCTTGGGAACCAGATACTCATGTGGTGCATAGATAAACTCACAGACAAAACATCCGTACACATAAAATAATAAAGATTTAAGCTACAAATAAAATGCATTCTTCTATAAGTTGCCTTGGTCAGGGTGTGCTATCATGGCAAAAGGAAACTAAAACACTTAGGGTTTTACAGAGTAACGTCCGTCAGACGGCAGAGCAAAGAACCAACTGGGAGCTCACATTTGGATCCACAACCAGAAGGCAGAGAGGTAACTCAAAAGGGTGTCCTTGTCCATCTTGGAGACCTTAGTTTAACACTCCAAACTCTCACAGGTTTCTACCTACTGTATTTTAAGAGTTGATTTTCATGCCTCAGAGTTCAGTGTATAGAAGGTGCTAAGACTGCTGAACCCTAGCCCTCTCCGAGGAGGTCCACACCATGTAAGGAAGAAAGGGTTACCACAAACAGAGAGAGCCTTAGTTTTCATGAAATAAGAAGCAAGGTAGAAGTCAGAGGGGAAGAAGTTGGGAGCTCATGAAATCTCATGGAACTTGAGTTCCATCCCCAGGACCAGCATAGTAGAAGGAGAAAAGCGACTCGTACAAGTTGTCCTCTGAAATCCACATGGGCGCTCTGGTGAATACACATACACGCACACAAAGATAAGACTTAATTTAAGGGCCAGCAACATAGCTCAGCAGGTAAAAACACTTGCTGCCAAGACAGGTGACCTGAGTTCAGTCCCTGGAACCTCCACAGGATGGAAGGAGAGAACTGACTCCAGAAAGCTGTCCTCTGATCTCCACAAATGTACTTTGGTATGTGTGTGCAGGCATGCACACACACACACACACACACACACACACACACACACACAAAATAAATAAATGTCAATTTAAATTGTTTATTAAAAGCCCAGAAAAGTCATCTACTATAGTGCCCATCTAGAAATTTTCAAAATTCTGCTATACCAACTGAAGTTGCCCAAGTTATAAACTATCAATAAAATGGTGAAAACAAATATAAATAAATAGGATATAATCACAGTCGTCTTAAGCTTTTTAAATTTAAAATTTTGTATTTTCTATCTGCATTTAACACCAGCCCTAATAGCTACTTAAGTATACACAATTTTTTTTTCAAGAATAATGACCAGACTTAAGATTCTGTTCCTGAGAACTAATTTTTTACCATTTTGATTTTACCATTTTGGCTAATTTCATTAACAATTCAAATGGAGAAGATAATGGACTAACGGTGCCCAAGTCACAAGTGTGGCTCATATATGATTCCTGACTCATCTATCACACCACTTTCAACACAAAAATAATGTTTTTTACTTAACAAAATGCATCGACTTATAGAAATTTTAAAAAATCATACTGTTTAAAAAATATATGTTGAGCACCAAAAGGGAAGGGAAGCCACATTCTGGAATAAAGAAATTAATATTGATCAGTCTGCACAGAATGAGGATGAGACAATGCCCATACCATACCTGGCAGTCTGCAGATTTGTGTGCCCGTGAACGTAAGGCAGCCGCACAGGCCAGATGGTTACCACTGCCAGCTCAGCAGCTGAGCTCTGGGAGAAAAAGCGGCATCTACACCATAGGCCACTAGAGAACTAGAACTTACAGCCAGCCTCTCTGGAAGCGAATGGAGAATGTGGCGCTGATACCGGGAAAAGTCCGACAACAAACGGGGTTGCTGGGGGCTGGGGAGCTTCCAGGGCTACCTTGCTGAAGGCATACAGCAACCGCCCGTGGGCTAATATTAATACCTCACCCCAGAGGTGAAAAGAAAAAACTCCAGGGGGGCCGAGAAAAGGGCTCGACCTTACCTTGTCATCCTCGCATCTCTTCCCCAGGCCCTCCCTGGCCTGCAGCCGGCTGCTGAGGCGGCCGTAGTCGGCCTCCTTCTGGTCGATCTGCTTCTTATGCGTGTCCACCAAGAGCAAGAGGTCCGAATTGCGCTTCTCCAGGCGCCCGCGGGCCACCTCGGTGCGCTGGACTTGGCCCTGCAGCTCGGCCACCTCCTCCTGAAGCAGGACGTGGCGGGAGGAGATGCTCCAGTAGTTGAAGGCAAGGACGACGATGACCACCAGCAGCACCACCAGCACGAAGGAGGGCAGGCGGCCGGCCCGCCGGTTGGCCCCGAAACCCACCATGGGGCCGGTGGCTCCGCCGCTGCCGACACCTGCGGGCAGCGCCGGCCTGCGCTCCGAGCCGCTTCGGGACCAGGTTTCCCCCGGAGGCGGGCCTATCGGCCGGAGCGCGGAAGGGGGCGGGGCGTCGCGGGTCCTCCCCGCCCCCTCTGCGCCCCACGCCGCAAGCCCTCCAAGAGTCGAAGCCGGGCAACCGCCCGCCGCAGGGGACCCGGAGAAGAAGGCGCCGGTACCCGCGGCCCGACGCCTCAGGGCTGGGGGCGGGGACGCGGGCCGGAAGGGGGCGGGTTTCCTCCGTCCCCGCCCACCGGCTGGGGCCGGGGCGCCCAGGGGGCCATTTGCTCGTTTCCGCCAACGCCCCCTCTTCTCGCGAGATAGTGGGCTTACTCTCGTCTCCCCCCCCCCTGCGGTCCTGTCTCGCGAGGGTTCTCTGGAGGCTGGGGTGCGGTGTCGGGGTCGCGCTGCGTACCTGGGTGGGTGTACCTGCTGCTGTTACCTGGTTGGTTCCTTTGAAGCCAGGTCTAGGGAGAGCCCGCTTTCAGCTGCCCTTTGGCAGAGTTTTGTCTGTCAGGGATTGTGGGATTGTTGCCACCAAGTAGGGAAGGCTCTAGGTGAGGTGCGACCAGAGAGGGGTGTCTAGAAAGGTTTTCTGCTTGTTCTTGTTTGTGCCAACGACGCGGAGAAAACAAAACAGTTAACATCAGCCCACAAAAACAGCGGTGCCCAGACAGCACGGAAAGCAAGCCAGAGAAGCGAAGCTCTAGGAAGCTCTGGGATTGAGATGTGTTAGCAGCCCGGTTTCCAAGGTTACTGCTGTCACAGACAGAAAGAATTCCAGAATGCGGTGCTCCTATTTTAAAACGCTCTGCTGCTTTTTCCTCGACTGTGCTGAAGACAAAGTCCAGAAGCTGCCCTCAGTGAATGGCAGCTAATGCGCCGTTACTGACGGCTGACACATTGCGAATTAGCCATAGCAGCGCTTACAAGTTGTTCTGCACGCCTAGTTTTGTATCCCTCCTCCCCCCGATAACAGTTTTACAGATGAGAAAGCCAGGATACAACGATATTCGGAAACTTCAAAGTCCTGTATCTTTGCTTTGTTGCAGGTGTTGATCTATCGTTGATTTCAGTGCTCCAGAGAATGCCCTGCTTGTTCCCACTGCATGCTTTTTTTTTATATACGTGTTTAAACAAACAATTAAAAATTCCTGGTTTTCACCTGCGTAAGCAGAAGATGGATTTGTTGTTATTTTTCAGACTCCAGGTCAAGAACTTCCAAGAGTATAAGCCCTCAAGAACACACACTTTAGTGTGTTTATTCAAACCGGCTGATAGTTTTGAGACAGGAAGACTTCTCATCTTTAATTGTTTTCATGCTTCCTGTGTATTCCAAAAATAAAGTTTATCTGCTTCCAGAAAAATATATTGTACCTTCACACAGAGGGATGTTTCTCTTTTATTTATTTATTTTAATGTGCATTGGTGTGTTTGCCATGGGTGTCAGGTCCCCTGAAACTGGCCATACAGGCAGTTGTGAGCCATGTGGGTGCTGGGAATTCAACCCGGGTCCTCTGGAAGAGCAGTTCGTGCTCTTAACCCCATGTTTCTCTTTTATATTGTACAGAAAAAACAGCACACAATTGTTACTATTTAGTTCACATCAAAGTTGAACTCTTAGCCTGGAAGGTTAGCTTTGCCTGTAATTAGAGCATTTGGGAGGTTGACACAGAAATTGGAAGCCAGTTTGGGGTGCATACAAAGCAGATGTCTCAAAAAGTTGAGCCCTGACTTCAGAAGACCTGAGAAGTCTTCTCTACTCTCAGACATCAACCAAACAGACTTTCGCAAAAAGAAGCCAGGTCAAACATGGAATTTAAAAGAATGATTACATTTACTTATGGGAGGGGTGCATGTGTGCCACAGCACATGTGTAGAGGTCAGAAGACAACTTGCAAGAGTGATTTCCCTCCTCCCAAGTGGGTCCTGGGGTCGAACTCAGGCTGTCCAGCTTGGCAGCAAGTGCCTTTTTCTACGGAGTCCTCTCTTTGCCCCCAGAATGGAAATCTTAACCATTTATTCTACTAATATTAGCTACATATTATCTCAGCCAGTAGTTGAAAATTCATTAAATGATTTCTTAAAGTGTTACTCTTTCCAAGGATGTTGTCTTTTTAAAATGGGATTTTGACAGATCTACATTATACAAAACACATGCACAAACTTTTTCCCAACAGATACTTCAAAGCACTATTTGACTACTACTCTATTTTACAAACTCACACGTAACTTTTCTAGAGTTATAAGCTAGGAATTGCTGAGCTGATGCTTGAAGGACTCTTTTCCTTTCCTCTTTGGGATTACCACCCCCCTCCCCCAGTGACCTCCTCAACTGTAGGCACACTTTTCTGTGTCTGGGCAACTGCTCCCAAAAAACCACACAGAGACAATATCAATTATAAATGTTCGGCTGGTAGCTTAGGCTTGTCTACAGTCAGCTCTTACAACTTAAATTAGCCCATTTCAATTTATGTGCTTCCCCAAGGCTCATTTACCTCACCTATGACCTTCCCATGTTGCTTCTTCTTAGTCTGGCTTGAGACCCTTGACTCTGCCCTTCTTCTCAGCATTTTCTCTGCCCCCCAAATCCTGCTTAGCTATCAGCCAATCAACTTTTCATTAACAATGAGAGCAACACATTTTCAGAATGTACAAAAGGATTATTCCACAGCACTCAACTCATCCCCTTAACAGTAACTCTAATTTAGAAATCACAGAGGGAGTATATAAGTGAGTTCATATAGCCAGTTTATAGGTTAGGCATTGACCAAATAAAGGCAAACATCAGTTCTTTAAGCCATATGATCAAGATTTACACCGATGGTGAAATACATTGACTGTGTGTATCTTCAATGTGATGTGGTGGTGGGAATGCTCTGCAGTTCTCTCAAAAACTCAACACTAGTCTGATGGTGAGAAAAACGTCAGACAAATCCAAGTGGAGAGACATTCTAAAGTCCCGAAACAATACTTCCCAAAGCTGTCATGTGGGCTGGAGTGTAGTTTAGTGGTAAAGTGCTTCCCCGTGTTTGATCCCCAACACCACAAAAAAGACAACAACAAAAATCAAGGTCATCAAATCTAAAGAGAACCTAAGAAAGTGCCACAACTGTTAGACACTAAAAGGGACATGACGAACAAATGCAGCATGGGACTATGGAACAGGACAAGGCCACTAGGTAAAAACTAAGGAAGCCTCAACTAAACACCTACTTTAGGTAATAATGTGGTGGTTTGAATGAGAAATGTTCCCCATAGTTGAGGGCATTTGAACACTGGCTTCCCCAAGTGGTGGTGATTGTTTGAGTAGGTTTAGGAGGTGTGGCCTTGCTGGGCTGAGTGTGTCACTGCAGGGGCCATGGGAGAGCTTTTAGACTATTTCTAGTTTGCTCCCTCTGTTTCCAACCTGAGGTTCAAGACACGAGCTCTCAGCTTGGAGCTGCGGTGGTGATGCTTGTTTCTGTGCCTGATGCTTCCCTGTAATGGTTGTGGACTGCCATCCCTCTGGAACTGTAAGCCCAAATACACCCTTCTTTCTCTAAGCTGCCTTGATCATGGTATTTTGTCATAGCAATAGGAAAGTAACTAATACAAATAGTGTGATGTTTTATTGTTCTTTTGTTTTTGTTGTTGACCGGCCTCAAACTTGCTCTGTGGCAAGGATGACCTATGACTTCTGATCTCTTTGCCTCCACCTCCTGAATGCAAGGATTACAGGCATTCAACGTGTTTAAGTAGTGCTGGTGGCCAAATCCAGGGCTTGCATATGTCAGGCAAGCGTCTACCACCTGAGCTATAATACTGTATTCTTAATAGTTCATTGTCACAAATGCACATATAATACAGGCTGTTAACAACAGGGGAAAGTGGAGATGAAGAACTCTACACTGTCACAATAGTTCTGTAGATCTAAAACCCTTCTAAAATATTTTTAATTAATTTAAACTATTTTTTTTTTGGTAATTTCATACATGAAAACATTGGTTTTGCATCATTTCCAGCCTCCCCTCTCCCCCTCCAACTCCTTCTCCCCACCCTCACCCCCAAATTCATAACTTACAATTGTCCAATTAGTGTTGCCTGCGTATACACGGGCTTAGGTCCGACCACTTAGGCTTGGACAATCTGTCAGGGGTGATAAACTTATTCTCCCTCACTTAGTAACCATCTACCTGTTACTTCATCTAGGAGGGAGGCCTTGGGAACTTTTCTCCAGCCATGTTGTCATGTTGGTGGGTGCAGTCTTATGCGGGCAATTAAAAATTATTTTTAAGAAGTCAACTCTGACAGACTGGGTGGTTTATGCCTCTAATTCCAACACTCAAGAGGCAGAGGCAGGAGGATCTATATGAGCTTGAGGCCAGCCTGTTCTACATAGCAAGTTCTAGTCCAGTCAAGGCTACATAGTGAGGCCCTGTCTCTAAAAAAAAAAAAAAAAACAATTCCTAGGACAGAAGAGATGTTCCAGTGCTTAGGAGCTCTTGCTACTCTTGAAAAGAAGCTGAATTTAGATCCCAGCACTCACTTTGTGGCTCATAACCATCCTTAACTCTAGTTTCAGGAGATCTGATGCCCTATTTTGACCTCTGCAGGCACCAGGCATACATATAGTATACATACATACATGCAGGCAAAACAAATACATGAAACAGAAATAAATCTTAAAAAAATTTTTTTTGAAGAAGTCAATTCCTTGAGTACTTGGGAGGCAGAGGCGTTCAGATCTCTGATTTCGAGGCAGGGCTACACAGAGAAACCCTGTCTCAAAAAACCAAGTTAAATAAATAAATAAATAAATAAAGTTGATATCCTTTAATCTTTCAAGTATAGATGCTTATGTTGGTTTTAATAATAAGTGGTGCTGTTACTGTGTAAGAAAGGTCACGAGGCATGACAAAACCCAGTATCGGAGCTTTATGAGGAGGAGGGGGCGACAGAAGAGAGTAACCAGGCCTGTGAAAGACACTGTGGGGGGGGGGGAGAGCAGAAGAGAAGAGAGGGGAGGAGTCTATGACCAGCTTTTTAAGGATTTCCCTCCACATGCACATGTGGGCTTACAGAGCTATGCCATGCATGCACAGATTGCATGACTGCACTGCATGCATTACACAATCACGTGGTGCATGGATGATGTAAGATGTAAGGCCCCTTGCTTGGCTACTGAACTGCGGATGTGTGGTCATGCAGCTGGGGGAGTGGCCAGGAATTCTAACATTCCAAACTTTTTGCTTATTATAAAAAAGGCAAGTGAACAGGAACAGGGATGTCGCTTCTCCTGAAAAACTGCTTCTAGCTGACCTGGTGGGCATTGGTTGACTCTTGAGGGGGGTAGGGAAGGGGGCTTCTGAGGTAGACAGGCATCCTGGGATGGTGGGCTGTTGTCTGCTGCCTTGGACCTGTCAATTATCCCTCTTGGCCTGGGACTCTCTGGCTGCTTGTATCTGAGAGGGTGCTGGTGAGACAGAGAAAAGCTTAGAAAAAAGAATTATTATTATTTTTATTTTTTCCTTTGGGGGGATCCTCAGGGTGAGAGAGGGGTTCCCAAGACCAGGAAAGTTTGGGTTGCACCTATCTGAAGCAGATCGGACCTGTCCAGATGGATCCAAGCTGGTTCTGGAGCTTGCTGACCTGTCCAGGTGAATTCTCTGGCTTGGAAAAAATTTTAAACATATTAAGAAGCAGCCATGGGAAATTTAAAATCTTGAGCTGGTGATCATATTAGTGTAATGTTTTAGTACTCTGTTGTATTGGTTAGTGTGGGGTGTGTGTGTGTGTGTGTGTGTGTGTGTGTGTGTGAGAGAGAGAGAGAGAGAGAGAGAGAGAGAGAGAGAGAGAGAGAGAGATTTGGAATATGCTTTTAATTTTTACCTGACATAAGTCTTATCAGAGACAGATTATTTTAAGGCACCTGTTTCCTTTATTAGTTTAGCATCCAGGAGACACAGATGATCAATTGCTGAGAGCATTTAACAGTAATAGATTGCTATATTAAAGTCTGTATTTGCAGAGCCCAGACACTTTTGGGTCTGGGGGTGTAAATACCTTTGGACTGTTACTTCTCCTTACCACCTGGGTATATACTTGATGAGCCTTGTACTCCAGCTCTATGGTGATCCTGTAACAATTAGCTGAATAGTTAATTAGAAGAGGGAACCAGGAAGAGAAAAGCTTGTGGGGTGAAACCTCATTCTTCTGGAATTGGTGACAAGGCAGTGGATCCTGATGTCCCCTAGAACTTGAGAGAGAGCAGGGCCCTGTCTGTGTCACTGTGCATGAGGAGGAGAAGCACTGCTGACTGGTCTGGAGTGAGGCACATGGAGGGAGCAATGAAATGAAAGCTCCTATCTTAGCTGGAAAATCTCTTCCCATTGGGTATCCCTGAAAGTCCAAGTAAGTGGTGGGGTCTGGTTAGGTGGGTAAGGCTGTCCCCCTACCCCGACAATAGGGAAAAGAGGAGAGTTGGGACTCCAAAACTCCCTCAGGACTGAGTAAGTGGTTCGGTGTCCAACAGGAAGAAAACGGATCGTCCCGTGCTGCATCCTGGGTTCCCTGTGAGACCGTGGCCAAGCCTAGGAGGTCTGCTGGAGGTCTTTGATGCCCCCATGCCATGAGGTGCATGAGGGCATTCAGCTGACCAGTATTCCTCTCTAGGTGCCTTTTTGAACAAGGCTCCATTGATGGCCAGAGGGTCATGTACTAGCCCAAGTGGCCTTTTATAGCACACATTTAAAACAGGGATGTGGAAGCCCTTTATGCAGCCGCTCAGAGAGTGTGTGCCAGCATTTGGCAATTCTGTTCATGGGCTTTCTCATCTCTCCCATGGTAACTTAAATGTCACAGCTGAAACTTCTACCTGTGGAGTTAGGGGCTCTGCTCTCCAGATGCTTAAGCTTAGCCCTGATGTCAGGAAGCTCTGGGAGACATGAGACAGATTTTTTTTTCCGTGTCTTGAATTTTTTTTTTTTTTTTTGATAGTTTCCTGGTTTGAGGACAGCTTTAGAAAGACCCTCCAGGAGGCAGGCTGTAAACTGACCTCTGGCTAGAGAGCCATCCAGATTATTATGATCTCAATGTGGGTCCTGATCGTAAACTCATTTGCATGCACCCTAGCCTGCTTCCAGACCTGTCTGTGCTTCTCAGGGCAGCTGAGAACAGGTGACAGTAAGAGTGAAAGTGGGAGCCAGAGGCAGGAAGAAGCGCACCCGGTACCGATACTGGAGAACAGAGCGGAGGTCAGATAGGCAGAGGTTCTTTGGAGTCAGAGATTCCTCAGGTTTGGGAATGCAAGTGGGCAGCAGAGAAAGACTCAGAAAGGGAGGGTGCAGAGCTTAGGTAAAAGCGTGGGAATAAGGTAACTCTTTTCATTTGCCCGTTCGCGGGCAGACGTTAGATGATTCCTGTGAAATATGGCGTTCAAGCAGCCATTACATGGCCATATTTACGTAAAATAGGGATACTTAAGGCATTTTTCAGAGGAGGAGTGGGCCCAAGAGGAGGGAGCCTCTATGTCCCGCTGCAGCCAAGAGAGAAAAAATAAAAAATTAAAATAACAAACGGGATCCCAGACTCCCATCTCGAGTGTCCCCGAGAGTAGGTAATCTGTGGACCAGCATAAATTATCAGCACAAATTACCTCACCCTTTGTCAAGGGAGGGGCCAGGGCTGGGAGCGAACATACCGGAGGACCCCTTGGGAGTCCAGACAGATTCAATGCTTCATCAAGAGAGAATGAGTCGTGGTAAGCAGCCCAGGACCCCCCACGTCCCCCGGGGGGAAGGTGTCTGATGCGAGAAATATATCTCAGACTATAGTCGTGGGAAATGGTGAGGGATCGGAAAGGGAAAACTCACCAATCTGGGCAGCTGGTGTGTTGTGCATAGTAGTCCCAGCGGCTGGGCAAATAAAAAAAGCAGGCAGTTGTCAAACCAAGAAACCTCAGTAAAGGGTCCCGGATGCAGAGCGCTAGGAGAGCCTGCTTCGTCACAGCATCAATTCTAGCACTTATATTACTATATACCTGGAAAACAAGCTAATCCTAGGTGCTATTTTAAGAATTAATTGCGGTATGAGGGCACACTATAGGAGCTGGAGAGATGGCTCAGTGAGTAAAACGCTTGCCTCGCAAGCGTGAAGACCCGAGTGCAGATCCGTATCAGCCAATGTAAAAGCTGAGCCCAGCAGATGTGTCTGTGAATCCAGGACAGGGCAGGGTGGGGTGAGGTGCTAGACACAGATAGAGCCCTAGAGCTTGCTGACTAGCCAGTCTAGCCAAACTGGCCAATTTCAGGTTCAGTGAGAGACCCTGTCTTAAAAAGACAAAATGGAGCTGGGCAGCGGGGGTGCACAGCACTCAGGAGGCAGAGCCAGGCAGATCTCTGTGAGTTCGAGGCCAGCCTAATCTACAGAACAATATCCAGGGCAGGCACCAAAACTACACAGAGAAACCCCAACTCGAAAGACAAACAAACAAACAAAAAGACACAATGGAGAGCAACTGAGGAAGCTACTCAACATTGTCCTATAACCTTCATGCAAACATGCCCACTTGCACACCAGGCATGCACAGACATTCATGCAGGCAAAACAGCCATACTCATAAAATAATTTTTTAAAAAACATTGCTCATAAAGACAGCTGGGAAAACTACAAGTGTGAATAATTGCTCAAGGAGAAAGTCACAGGGAAGAACCAGACTCTACAATAACAATTCCTTCAACAGGATGTACTACCCACCATTAGCTTCTATTTGGTAGCTAGACTTTTATTCCTCCTAAATCAGGGGAGCCATCACTTTTCCCAAGTAGAAACTTCCATCAGCAGTGGTGATGCAAAAGTGGAACTTGTGGTGGTTTGAAAGAAAATGGCCCCAAAAGGAGTGGCACTATTAGTGGCTTTGTTGGAGTAGGTATGGCCTTTTTGGGAGGAAGTGTGTCACTACGGAGGTGGAATTTGAGGTCCATATATGCTCAAGCTGTGCCAAGTGTTTCAGACTACTTGTTGCCTGTGAATCAAGAAATAAGAACTTTCAGCTTCTTCTCTAGTACCATGTCTACCTGCATGCTGCCTTGCTTCCCACCATGACAATAATGGACTAAAACTCTGAATTGTAAGTGAGCCACCACGATTAAATGGTGTTCTAAGAGTTGCTATGGTCATGGTGTCTCATCACACCAATAGAAACACTAACTAAGACAGAAGTTGGTACCAGGGACTGAGGTATTGCTGTGAAAGGCTTGACCATGCTTTTGTTTAGAGAATCTGGACTTTGGAAGTTTTGGTTAGGATAGCAGTGGGTTGCTTTAAGTGCTGCTTAATGGGCTATATCAGTAGGAGCATGGAAGTCAGTGGTGCTGAGAATAATTTGAACTGTAGGGGGCGGGCTCAAGAGGTGTCAGAGGAGAAGAATTTTAGTATGTTACCTAGAGACCATTCTTGTGATATTTTGGTGAAGAATGTGGCTGCTTTTTGCCCTTGTCTGAAAAGTTTACCTGAGGCTAAAGTGAAGAGTTTTGGGGTAATTCCATTGGCAGAGGAAATCTTAAAATAGCCTAGTACAGACTCTGTTGTGTGGTTACTAGTGTTAACTCTAATGAAGATATATAATGAAAAGGAGCAGATTGAGCAAGCAAAAATATTTGAGGAGCACCAGAAAGTGGACTGGAGCTAAGTCCTATATTCAAGGAGATAAACAGATTAAGAAATGGAATAAAGGGAGTGGTGACTTCAGGGCAAGATCCCACCCAGCTAAGTTTCCAAATTGTGAAAAGGAATTAAAGAAAAGTTTAGGGCTGGGTGTAGTGGTGCATGCCTTTAATCCCAGCACTGGGAAGGCAGAGGCTGATGGATCTCTGAGTCTGAGGCCAGCTTGGTCAGCCTGGAACTCACAGAGCAAGTTCCAGAACAGCCAAGCTTAGGCAGTAAAGGAAAGCATCAAAAACAGAAAGCTAGTGAAGATGTAATTGAATGAGGAGGTCATGTTCCAGTCCCAGTAAGTAGCAGAATTAGGCAGCTTTGGAGTTTGTCCAACTGGTTTTTGGTCTTCCTTTGGCCCAGTATCCATTTTGGAATGGTAATGTGATGTATCCTATGCCATTTTGTGTTGGAAGTATGTGATCTGCTTTTTGGTTTTCATTTTATAGGGAATTACAGTTAAGAGATTGCACGAATTTCAGAAGAGACTTGGAACTCTAGACTTTTAAATAAGTTTGAGACTGTTATAGACTGAAGACTTTTGAAGTTGGACCAAATGCATTTTGAATTATGATATGACTACAAGCCTTTGGGGGCCAGGGAGTGGAATTTGATGGTTTGAAAGAAATTGGCCCCCAAAGGGGGTAACAGTATTAGGAAGTGTGGCTTTGTTGAAGTAGGTAAGGCCTTGTTGGGAGGAAGTGTGTCACTGTGGGGTGGGCTTTGAGGTCTCATATATGCTCAAGCCATGCCCAGTGAGACAGGATGTAAGAACTCTCAACTACCTCTCTAGCACCCTGTCTACCTGCATGCTGCCTTGCTTCCCACCATGACAATAATGGACTAAACCTCTAAACTGCAAGTGAGCCACTACAATTAAATGTTTTCCTTTATAAGAGTTGCTGTGGTCATGGTGTCTATTCATATTAATAGAAACCCTAACTAGGACAGAAATGCTTCCCAGTTAGGTCATCTGTTATTGAGGTATTAAAAGCAATCTACCCAGAGGTTAAAGGATAAATAGGTCTTTGCACTAAGACAACCAGTTTTTCAATGTATAGCATATCTGAGTGTTGGAAGAAAATTTTCTGACATATTAATGGACCTGTCTGTGTTTTAGTTAATGTTTCTATTGTGATAAAACATCATGACCAAAAGCAACTTGTAGAGGAAAGAGTTTATTTCAGCTTAAAGCTTACATTACAGTCCATCACTAAGGGAATTTAAGGCAGGAACCTGGACACAGGAGCTGAAGCAGAATCCACCGAGAAGTGCTGCTTACTTGCTTGTTTCCAGGCTTGGTCAGCTTGCTTTCTTATAGCACCTAGAACCACCTGTCTGGGATGGCACCGCCCACAATAGGTGAAGCCTTCCTACATTAATCGTTAATCAAGGAAATGTCCTATAGACTTGTGTAGGCAGAGTTTCTCTGTGTCCTGGCAGCCACTCTCAAATAACCAGTGAGACTTATTAATTATAAATTATCAGCAGATAGCTTAGACTTGTTACTAACTAGCTCTTATGACTTAAATTAATCCATATTTCTTATCTACCTTCTGCCTCGTGGTGGTACCTTCTTTCAGCATGGCACATTCATCTTTCTTTTCTCTGTGTCTCCTCACATGCACTTCTGAGACTTCTCCTCTTCCTCTTCATGTTCTCTTTTTGTCTCCAAGTCCCACCTAACCTCTACCTATCCAGTTATTGGCCAGTCAGTTTCTTTATTAACCCAATCACAGTGACATATATTCACACAGTATAAAGGGGTATTCCACATTTCCCCCTTTTTGTCTAATTGAAAAAGAATTTTAATTTTAACATAGTAAAATTATATACAACAGCTGGGTGGTAGTGGTGCATGCCTTTAATCCAAGCACTCAGGAAGCAGAGCCAAGCAGATCTCTGTGAGTTCAAGGCCAGCTTGTTCTACAGAGCAAGATCCAGGATAGGCACCAAAACTACACAGAGCAACCCTGTCTTAAAAAAATTATATACAACAAAAACAGTTATCAAGTAAGAATTATAGTTACAATAGCCAGTCCAATTTTATTTGGCAAAATAGAGAAAATACTCTCAGATGTCCTCTCCTGAAGAGTCCAGAGTTTTGTTTCTAATTTACTTTCTACTATTATTAGGGAGACCTGCAACTGTAACTAATCTTCAATCCCCTCAAAGATCTGAGAAGGATATACTATTACCTGAGTAAACAGGAAGTGCAGAACAAGCGACTTTCAAAACTATGAGAAATTACAGAAACAGTTGGTTGCCTGGATAGTCATCCCAGGGTTCCTCTGTAATGTTGAACCATTCATCCTCAGCCTATAGGCCTAGAATATCTGTCAGACATTTTTGTGAAGCAGGAAGTTTTGAAGGACTGTCCTACCCTGCTTTGGCGAAGATTGGCAGCTACTTTTCTTTGTGTCCAGTTTGGACAGCATACTGTCAGTAATCTAGGCAATGGCAGCTTCTTGTCCATACAGTAGTTTTGTCACAAAGAAAGCAAACTCCATATAGAGTTTCTTTGATGTCCATCATCAAAGATCAGTGCCATCAGGAGCAGACATGTCTCACTGTCATGAAAAGCCTTGTGTTATTACAACATTTTAAATGCCATATTCTGTAGGTCTTTGAAGTATTTGAAGATCACCTATCTATCTAAAATATATCTCTGTATGACATTGAAAACATAACTAACACAACTGTAAGTTTGATAGTTATGGGTGATTATTAACCTATATTTTTTATCATCCTAAATAGCTTTCAAGGATTAAAACTTTACTTTGTATAATTAAATGAGCTACATAGGTATGAACTACATAGGTACAATACCTTAAAAAAATAGAAACACATGTACAATATAACAAAAATAACCTTAAATTTGTATCAATATACAAAATATCTTAAACAAGAATAGAAATATATGCAAAAAAGTATAACACATTAACTTTAAATTTGTATCAGTAAACCAAAATATATACCAATGTAAAATATTTTGAGATGAATAGTTGTTTTTTTATATTAAAGTAGATTCAATAATCTACCCTTTTTTCCCTTGCATTCCTTTATCATATCCCTTTTTTTCCTTTAAAAAGAAATCTCTAAATTTAACTATTTTGTTTAGCTTTTTTTTTACTATGACCAATAACTGTAACCAACAATCCTAAACAATGACAAACATTCATAATCCGTTAATAAGCAAAACCCACCTATACCCCATCTCTTGGGAATGTGGGCATCATTCTCTGTTGTTTGTGGGTGCTGGTATCTTTGGGGGAACCTTGAGAAAATCAGCATAATTGTTAAGTCTTGACTAGATTATTGTATGAGACTGGATCATCTCAACCAGCAACCTTGAAGCTGTTTTAGATGCTGGATCACCTGGGCCATCTGTTTTCATTAGTATTGGGTCCCCTTGTTCTGAAAATACATAAACTTTTAAAGGTAACATACATACCTGTATTAATACAAGTATAGACTGTGCATTGTACACAAGTCAGCCAAAGATGATTTTTTTGTTTTATGTTTGAGCAGGTAAATATATATCATGTATCTTGTAGATTTTCTAGGTTTATTTCTTCATGTTTGTAGCCAGGATTTTCAGGGGGTCTTCCCCAATGAAGCCTGATCCATGTCAACCTGGAATCAATCTATTGCCTCTCATTTTCTGTGGAAATAAAAGCATAACATGTTCCCAAAAGTAACATATCTTTTGACTTCTATTTTGAAGTCAAGACATTTTTAAAATATATAGGCTGGTTTAATCCAGTAGTTTTCATAATCCAATGGGTTTTAGCAGCTGTTGTTTCTTTTAGCAACCAGAAAAATCTAAAGACAGCACAATAACATGCAGAAACCAGACTCTCTGCATATTTCCCATCTTTCCATGGCTTTTTAAAAAATACTTTATTACTCTTTTAAGGACTTTATTATTTTTAAACTATTTTTTATTTGATGACTGTATATACCCTTTCTTTTTTTCTCTCCCAAGCCTATGTTTATTTTTAAACACAGTGTAACTCATTTAGAGGGTTTTTTTCCCCTGTCTGATTTATCTATCTTTACTGAGTATCTGTATTGTTCTTTGATCACATGAGACTTAAATTGCTATATTAGTTGCTCCACGACTCAGCTTAACACATGCATTGGCGCATGGTATTGGCAGCTGACTCCTCCCCACTTGGTTCCCTGAGAGCTTAGCCTCATGGTAGAGGTACCAGCAGGAGCCATGTTTGTCACCCCAGCTCTGGGAAGTTGTTGGGTCCATGCTGTCACCAAGTAGTGTACCGCCCACTGCTCATAAACCCCATTTAAGCGTTTGGTAGCAGGGCCTCTTAAAAGAGTCTCAAAGGTGTTTGCTGCTAGCACTGATCCAGGAAGCCACCTCTTAAAGGAGCTGCACCTCTGTTTGTCACTAGTATTGAGTCTACTGGAGAATAGATGGTTATCAGGAAGCCACATTTGGCTCTGTTTTTGTGTGCTTAGAATCTTTTTTTTTTTTTTTTTTTTTTTTTGGTTTTTCGAGACAGGGTTTCTCTGTGTAGCTTTGCGCCTTTCCTGGGACTCACTTGGTAGCCCAAGCTGGCCTCGAACTCACAGAGATCCGCCTGGCTCTGCCTCCCGAGTGCTGGGATTAAAGGCGTGCGCCACCACTGCCCGGCGCTTAGAATCTTTTTAAAAAACTTTGTTAGGTCTTATGTGGAAATTTCTGCCCCTCATTGGAATGCCATTTGTAGGCAGACTTTTCTGTTCTGCCAGCCAGTTCCCAAATAACCACATAGAGATTTATTATTAATTATAAATGCTCAGCCAGTAGCTTAGGCTTGTTTTTAGCTAGCTCTCATAATTAATAGAAATTAACTCATTTCTATTAATCTATGTACTGCCCCAAGGCTCATTTACCTCATGTATGTACTTCCAATATCCTGCTCACTCTGTGTCTCATGGTGTCTCCTCTGTCTCTGCCTTTCTTCTTTCCAGCATTCTCTCTGCCCTGAAAATCCAGCCTAGCCATCCACCAATCAGCTTTTTTATTAACAATGTGAGCAACACATCTTTGCAGTGTACAGAAGGATTATTCCACAGACTTGCCTACAGGCAAATCTGATGAAAGCAATTTCTCAGTTAAGACACCTTTTTCACAGGTATTTCTAGGTTTGTGTCAAGTTGACAAAAACCAACCAACAAAAATTGATTACAGGAGATACATATGGTGTAGCTGGGAGTATAATTGAAAAATATTATGGCATATAACTCAGGTTTAGCCAAACATTTCATCAAGTTTTTCCATGATATGCTTGCAGATCTATGAAGAAATAAAAAGGAAAGTCATGCCTGCTTTTTAATTTTTTTGTAACATTAGACAGCTACCCAATATTCTAGTTTTCTCATTTCTGAAATAGCATATTAAAATTAACCTTGACTCCCTATATCAGGAAAAATACACAAAAACTAGTTAAACAACACAGAATTTACATCTCTTTCCCATAAAATAAATTCAAAAGCAAGATTAGAGTAGAGTTTTGTGGTAGAACTCACACTTAGCACATATGAGGTCCCTGGTTCAATCTCTGGCACCAATAACTAAATAAATAAACTCAGTCCAAAGCAGGCTGTCAAGACTAGTATGAGAGGCTCCTTCTATTCCACTCTCTTAATATCCTGCAGGGTCCTCCTTATTTTTATCTCTGACTATGACATTCTTGATCTAGGAAGCAGGAGGAAGGATAACAGTCCATCCCAACTTTTAAGATCTCTTCATACATACATGTCTTCATATACATACATGTCTCTTTACTTCTATTAACCCAAAGTTAGCCCCAGAGACCAAGAAGGCAAGGAAATACAGTCATATGATGGTCACAGTTGAAAATAAGATTCTCCCAAACCCCCTTCCTTACACTATACAGTCTCCCTGTATAGCACAGGCTGGCCTTGAATTCACAATCCTCCTGCTTCAGCCTTCAGAGTTGTTGGAATTAGAGGTGTATTATTAACGTACTCAAGGAGACCACAATTTTTGTTTTTTTCATTTTGTTTTTTGAGATAGGGTCTCACTGTGGGCCTAAAACTAGCCTGGAACTCACTACAATGCTCAAGCTGGCCTCAAGCTCACAATTCTCCTCCCTTAGCCTTCCAAGTGCTGATATTAAAAGCCCGGCCAATCGTGTCTGGCTATGACAATATTTGGGGTTAAGGATGCTTGGAATTGATACCACAGCCTCATACATATACTCTACCACTGAGCCACATCCCCAGCTACATTTTTGTATGTCTATAACCCAGACTCTACCAAACTTCACAGTCCAATTTTTCATCATATCCATATGCCTCAAGGATATCTTATTTTCTAAGTGGTAGTATGTCTCTAACCCTTTGTTTGGCATTTTCCTCATATTAGAATGCATCTCCAACTTCCTTTCATCTTTAACTACCATCTATTTGTTAATTTATTTATTCTCAATAACAGTGATATGAATTTCTCACATACCCACATGATTTTGATTATAATGTAAATATAATCATTGATTGAAAAAATACTTAACTGAAAATTTATTATGAAGTAAATACCTTTAAATGAAAATTTGAAAAATTTTACATCATAGCATTTTTATTAGACACCTACTTTGTTCAAGTCTTTATATCATGGAGTATGCATGCATTAATACAAATTAATTAATCAAACACCTATTGACTGTCTACCATGTGCCAGACAGAATTGTTAATGGAAGGAAGTGGAAGGAATTCAGCAGCAGAAGAAAGGTCCTGTTGTTTTTTTTTATTTATATATTTATTAATTTGCTTATTTTGGTATTTTTGAGGAAGGGTTTCCTCTATCCCAGGTTGGCCTTGAACTCACTATGTAGCCTAGGATGACTCTGCCCTCTTGTTCCTGTTGCTTCTCCTACCAACAGCTTGGATTACAGGCATGTGCCATTATACCAGATTTCTGTTTTTATTGATTTTATTTGTCATTTTTTTACTTACTCACTTTTTAATGAAGGTCCTTCTGGGCTGGAGAGATGGCTCAGAGGTTAAAAGCATCCATTGCTCTTGTAGAGGACTGGAGTTTGGGTCCCAGGACACATGTCAAGGAGCTCACAACTCCAGCTCCAGGGAAGCTAATGCCTTCTTCTGGCTTCCAAGGACACACATGCACAATTGCACATGGACACATGAGTGCACACACACACACACACACACACACACACACACACACAAAACAAATTTTTTAAAAAGAAAAGAAAGGTTCTTTAGAAGACCCAAGCTTCTATTCTAGAAACAATTCAGTTCCCTTCTAGAAAACAACTGACACCTCTCTCTCCCTGCTGCTCACCAGTAGAAGTGACCACGGTCTTCCTGTGCTTCCACCAAACAGCACCTCATATCAAATTGATGCAGATTTTTTTTTTGTGACATATATGTCCTCAGAAAGTTCATAGTTGTTTTTCTTCAGGACTACTCACTTCTTTCCAGTGTCTTTGGACCTGTGTGTGTGTGTGTGTGTGTGTGTGTGTGTGTGTGTGTGTGTGTACATAGGGATCAAATACAGAGCTTTGCACATGCTGGGCAAACACTCTATCACAGAGCTATATTGCCAGCTCTGAAGTATGTTTGAAACACTCTTTTAAACAGGACAGGAAGGGAATTTACAGGTTATTTCATCTAACACTTCCCACTTGATAAATGAAGATCTGGAGGCATAGTGTGACTGGTCAACATTATTCTGTTTTACTACTCAGAGACAGGTGCAAGTTCAGGATACAAGCTTCTTCACGAAATGGCATTGTTTTGGAAATACTCATAGAGAACAGCACAGCATTGTTGGGTTTTTTTCACACTTAACACACTGATGTGTCTTGACTCTTCATTTAGCTACAAATTCCAGAAGGTACTCTCTCTCTCTTTTCCCCATCTCTCACTTAGTAGGTAGATCACAGAGTAGCCTGTGATATTGTGGCACATAGTAGGGATGAAACAAATGTTTTTGACTGGTAAGTCATTGCTTTTCAAAAACATATTGGTGGGGCTGGGGAGATGCTCAGTGATTAGAGTGTTTGCTGCTCTTCCAAGGAACGTGAGTTCAGTTCCCAGCACCCATGTCAGGCACTTCACAACCTCCTGTAACTCCAGTTCTAAGAGTATCCAGCATCCCCTTCTAACCTTCTTGGGCACAGCGCTCATTTGCACGTATCACACACAGACACAAATCCACACATATAATTTAAAATAAAAAATACATCTTTGAAAAAGAATGGCCTGTGCTCCTTAACATTTGCTTCTATTCCTTTACAGCTTTTAAAAACCAGACTCAGGTTCTTGGCAACCAATGAAAAGACTGCCATGCCTCTGCACAGTCTGCTGCAATGTATTTTTTTCTGGACTTGGCAGAAAACCCAAGGTTTCTGCCCTATTTTTTGTTCCCTGCACTGCAGTTCATCTAGTCTTCTCGTGGTGGCTTTCTCTGTGAGACATTGTTCTGTAGAGTGACCCAATTAAACGTGTTCCCGCTTAATGCAATGAGACATTACATGGACTTGGTTTCAAACAATTAGCCTATAAGTTTCCTAACTCCTTCTCTTTACCCTCCCACCCCCATTTATTTCCTGTTAGTGTGCTTGCTACAAAAGCTAACCTGGCCTCACATTAAATCCTCCCCCATGAACTTTCAGGTGGCAGAAACAGCTGTGAGCAGAGCTGTGCGTGTGTCACACTGTGTCCCAAAAGCGGAGCCTCATTTACCCGTAGTCTGAGCTTTAAGCAGAAGCTAAAAGCTTTTATTTAACCTACATAGTTTTCCACTAAATCTGTAAGTTTCGGCATGCAGCTTTCAACTGTGAGATCCCCTGATGTACAGCAAGGAGACACGATGAAAAATCGAGTCCATTTCACCGTTCTTGCTCAGGTGCTGTGTTTTGATTTGCCACATCCCATCTCAAGGCCAGAGATTAGGAAGAAGGCTCTTGTAACCGAATGATAACAGTATCTTTGCAATAGTCATCCTTATTCACGTTATGTTGGAACACAGTGTTCTTTCTTTTGTTATCTGGACTCCACTGGGGTTATTTAACATCTGTATTAACAATTAGTAGTGTTTTAAAGAAATCCTTTCAAAATACACACCCAAATAAGTTGGGTCAAACTACATATGACTAGATGGCACTGTCTGCATGCTGTGTGACTCCCTGCTCTGTGGCTTGGTACACTGCTTCTTTTCTGTAGAATATATTCCCTTTGCATTCTCTAAATCCTTTCACTCACATTTAAATGCCTCTCCTAGACTCATCTTACAGATGGGACACTCCACATTTTCTAGCTAGAACACAGCTATAGTTTACATACTTATCCTGATTATACATTATGAGCGTCTTAAAGTCAAACTTTGTTCTTATCCTTCCTTCATTTAGCACTATGGCTGGCAGTTTATTATGTTTCACAGATGATGTACCTCTTTTGGCTGCTAATTATTCATCCTTGATCTTTCTACCACATAGGAAAATCCTGACAAGATTAATTTTTCCTGTGTTTTTAAAAATAGAAACAATTCCATAGCTTCTAATGCTTCTGAAAGTAATGAATACTCAAGTAAAGAATCAGTGTTGGCCCAGTCCCAACTGATTTGTCTACAACACAACTCTTGCACCTAAGGCTCAGGGATCATTGCAGAAGAGAGGCCAGAAAAGATTGTTAAGAGCCAGAGGACCAGGAAGACGACTGTGAGCTTGTGTCTCTTAGGGATGTCTGAAGTTACACCAATGAAGTCTCACCAACAGGACTATCTAAACATGAGCTGAACATGGACAACACCTTTAGGCATGCTAATGTGATGGGGGAAAGCTCCGGAGGACTCAACACTTCACAAAGAATTGCAGGCAATCAAGGGATGCCAAGAGCAGGAGCAATAACAGTCTTCCACAGGGAAGAGCACACCAATTGGACATTCAATATCAAATGGTTGGCCACAAAAACATATACACACAAGTAACATTGTACAGACAGAACAGGTAGTATTTAGTTGTGTGTGTGTGTGTGTGTGTGTGTGTGTGTCTGTCTGTGTGTGTGTGTCTGTCTGTCTGTATGCATGTATGTGTGTATGTAACTACAATTAATGAAAAAGAGGCCATCATGAATTTGAAAGCAAGAAAGGAGGGGTATATATATATATATATATATATATATATATATATATATATATATGGACTGGTAGGGAAGGAAGGAAGAGGAGAATGATGTAATCATGTATAACCAAAAAATAGCAATTAAATTTAAAAAATTGACTTTGGTGGCTTTTCCCTCAGCTTACCAGTCCGCACCTATTCTTGGGAGTTCTTTTCCTTTCTTAACAAACATCTCTATTTCTAGTTCTAAAAAAACCAATCCAGCTCAGGTGATAACTCAGTTGCAAGCAGGCAGACCTGGGTTCAATACCTAGAATCCATGTAAAAGTGCTGGGAGTAGTGGTGCATGCCTGTAATCCTAGTATGGGAAGCAGAGGCAGGAGGCTCCCTCAGGTTCACTAGTCAGCCAGGCTAGCCTAATTGGTAAGTTCCAGGCCAATAAGAGATCCTGTCTCAAAGGATGTCAATGGCCTTTCAGAGGATGACACCTAAGGTTGTCCTTTGTCCTTTACATGCATATGTGCACACATGTATCTGCATATACATATGCATATACACACCCATCTTTTAAAGGATTTATTTATTGTATACACAGTGTTCTGCCTGCATGTATGCTGCATGCTAGAAGAGGGCACCAGATCTCACTACAGATGGTTGTGAGCCACCATATCGTTGCTGGGAGTTGAACTCAGGACCTTCGGAAGAGCAGCCAGTGCTCTTAAACGCTGAACCATCTCTCCAGCCCCAGCATACAAACTCATTTAAAAAACTGGATAATCTGAAAGAGAAAACAAAAACTGAAAATCACAATACATTCACTGTACACAATACACATAACCTCTGCTTACAATTTGGTATAGTTCTTTCCAAACTTTTTTTTTCCTACCTACCTCCCCCGAAATAAACATGTTCATATGCATACCATAACATTCTTTTTATGCATACAAAAATTCTATGCCTATTTTTCTGACTTTTCCTCTTCATCTCTTATAGGTAACATGTATGTCAAATTTAAGTACTACATAGATCAAATTTTTGGTTAATACATAGAAAGATAGGCTACATTTAAACAATCTCTTACAGATAGACACTAAGTATTATAGATACTTTTTTTGGAGGTGGTGGTGGTGCTAGGGGAACCTAGGCCCTTCTGCCTGGTAGGCAAGCACTGGACCTCTGAACTACACCCCCAGCCCATTAGATAGATTCTTACGGTAGCATGAAACAAAGCTCTCAAAATGCTTTAAAAATGCAAGAAAGCTGGTGCTTGATGGCATATGCTTTAATCTTTGCATTTGAGAGGCAGAGGCAGGAAGATCTCAGTGAGTTCAAGGACAGCCCCTTCCTCTGGCTCTTACATTCTTTCTACTTCCTTCTTCTGTAAGGGCCCCTGAGCCTTGGAGAGGGTGACATGGATGTCTGACTATTCTCTTCTAATTCCAGCAATGTCTGACATACTCTCTTCTGACTCTAACAATGTCTGACTTACTCTTCTCCGATTCCAGTGATGTCTGACTTACTCTCCTCCAACTCCAGCAAGGTACCAAATCCTCATGTGTGGTGATATATTGTGTACCCTAATAAAGCTTGCCTGAGGATCAGAGGACAGAGCCAGCCACTAGATTAGACATAGAGGCCAGACAGTGGTAGCACACACCCTTAATCCTATCACTTGGGAAGCAGAGATCTGTATGAATCTCTGTGAGTTCAAGGCCACACTGGAAACAGAGCCAGGTAGTGGTGACACACACCTTTAATTCCAGTACTGGGAAGCACATGCACCTTTAATCCCAGGGAGTGATTGCAGGGTGGAGAAAAGCATATAAGGCATTAGGAAACAGGAACTAAAGCAGTTCAGCTGAGACCCTTTTGGGTGAGCACTCAGAGGCTTTCAGTCTGAGGATTCATGGAAACAGGATTGGCTGAGGAGTTGGCGAGGTGAAGTTGGCTGTGGTTTGCTCTGATTCTCTGGTCTTTCAGCTTTCACCCCAATATCTGGCTCTAGGTGTTTTTTTTTTTTTTATTATAAGACCATCTAAGATTCGAATAACATCCGTGTCCTTTCATCATGCCTCCATTTCCAGAACACAGCTGCTGGAATATCGTTCTCTTACCTCCGCTACTACAAAACACAAGTGAAGAAATGGACAAAAAACTAGGAATTGGAAAAATATCCAAATGGGCATGGACTGTAGTAATAACCTATGACTGGAACCACAAATGCAGGAAGCATTTAATCAATCAATAGGAGTCGCTTCTCCATTGGAGCCTGTGACTTCCATGTCCACAGGTTTTGTTCCAGCACCAGTTCCTGTGGCAGACTGTGACTTGCCCTCTGCAGAGCAGGCCTTAAGTCTAATAAGAAAAGGGGTTCTGTCCATAACTACTTACACCACTACTACATGAGCTGGCATATCTTGCCTGGTACTTCTATATTGTGAAGCAAGCAAAATCCACAGCTGAATAATACTCTTGGTCTTCATTTAACTCGGCATCCTTAGTAGCAACGTCTATCATTACAGGAACTAGCTTACAGGAGCTAGCATTTTGGGCCCAGTTCTAGCTTTATTTCTCCAAGTTGGGCAACTAAAATTTGCAACTTCCTCAGCGACAGGGTCTTACCATTTGGTTCTTGCAATCAACAATGGTGGCAATAGGCTTTATTGTTTTAGAGACCTCTGTGGCCAATAACTCCTAGGGCAGTAACTCCCTCCTAGCATCGGGATTCCCAATGAATCACCTATGGCTTCTAGGAGCAACTGTTTTTACTTTTTGTTTATCCATAAACACTTACAAGCACAGGCTATATTCCAAACTTACCCCAGCCATCTTGTAGGTATCACTTGTACCTTACCTGACCATAAAGCTCCCCAAAATTCCATGCCAATACCTGGCCTGTGCGTCCTTTGAACTAATTTCCTACGCTCGCTCCTTCAGATGCCCTCACGTGTCTCCTACACTGTATAGAACAAAACCTTTATACAGAAGATGCGTAGAACGATGATGCAGAGTCCTGAGCCACCATCCCATAATGAGCACTGGGACTGGAGAGAGAACCTTGGCAAAGCACTTTGAAAATCTGTTGTATCAGAAGTTCGCAACTAAGTCAAATGTAAGCAAGGTCCATCACCGCACAGGAAGATCCTGTCCATTGTTAGTATCAATTGCTTCTTCCACAGATTAATGTCGGGGACAGCAACATGAGAGAAAGCACTAATACAGAGCTTCCCTATCCTGGGTCATTCTCTCTGAGTCATTTCACTTCTCTACCCCAGAGCTCTTCCAGGGAGTTTCCCATCATTTCCCCAGCCATGATGAGCTTGGTGAAGCTGGCCCATGCTGCTTAGCCCCGCCCAGGGCCAAAAAGGAATAATCCTCCCCAACCCCCAAACATGCTCTGTCCCGCTGCTCAGGCTGGTTCCCTGGGTCAGGGAGGCTCTAGGTTGGCACTATGGCTGCAGCTGTTGTCTCTCCATCCACCACACCTGGCTGCTTGGGGCAGCCCTGGCTGGGCACACAGTCTCCATATCCTATCACAGGAGAAAAAGGTGTCCTGCTTGGTCTGGAGAATAATTGCTCACTCCTGGGACAGGAGTCATCTTCTGCACCTGTATTATTTTATCATCGATGCCTTATGCGAACTGTTCTTCAGGCCTTAAAACCTTCCAGAAGTTCATTAGCACCGAGTTTCGCTTTCCTTTAATTTTTTTTTTTTTTTAGGAACTCGGGCTTGATGCAAACTGTGTCACATTGGCTTTTAGTAAGCCAGATGGACCTTTCTCTCTGTTCTGCTTCTCTCTTGTCTCCAGTTTGCTCTCCCACTTTAAGGACACCGTTCTGTAGATGTGCTGGTCTAAATCACTTAGAGTCTCCAAAGCCTTTCTGATTTCATAAAGATTGCCCTACCATAGGGCCTAGCCAAGTGCTCTTGGGTCCTTGCTGAATCCTGCTTTTCCTTCAGTCTCTAGTGAAGCCCCTCCCTCAGGCTCCTTCATCCCTCATACCCAGTTCCCTCAGTAGTGCCTGTCCCTCCTCTGTTGTCCAGCAGCCCCTGATAGCCATGGGAACTTCTACTGATGATGACTAAGTATCATTCATGACTCGTGAGCCACTCGATCCACCACTGGTTCCCCTCAGAGTGCCTCAGGCTGGGTAGCATGTGTCTCAAGGATGGATGTGTGATTATATTGCTCAGTTCCTCTGCTTTTGCAGCACTCAGACTGATCCCATCTGTTCCCAAATCGCACAGCCTCACAAGCCAGACTGCAAGAGATTCTTTCATTCCTTGTTTAAAGCTTCTCCCTAATTCCAGTAGTTCCAGTGTGGAATATTCTTTGGTTACCATGGACCTCACACTGGACCTTTGCTAAGACCCTGGCCTGCCTGCTAGATCATGGATTTTCCCATTCTCTGTATCAAAGATCAGACTCATAGAGTATCTTTTGTTGCTTACAGGTCACTCCCTTCCTCATCTACCCCTGACTCCTACCACAGGTTCCAGGTTTTGTGGTCCGCGGAAGGAAGGAATGACTCTTTATTACTTGTCCAGTCTGGGCCCTCTTCTCCTTTTGGCTCCATAGCTACAAACCCCCTGCAGGCCAACACTTCCATTTTTTTTCTTGGTTTTTTGAGACAGGATTTCTTTGTGTAACTCTGAAGCCTTTCCTAGAACTTACTCTGTAGCCCAGGCTGGCCTCGAACTCACACAGATCCACCTGCCTCTGCCTCCCAAGTGCTGGGATTAAAGGGGTACGCCACCACCACCCAGCTTCATTTCTCCTCTTTTATCTAGCTAATCCTCTAAGACAAAGGCCAACAGAGAAAGCTCAGCCTCATATCCCTTTCTTGCTACAATTCCTCACCCACATCTAAGATCATCTCTCTCCAGGATGCCAGCCCAGCCTTGGGTGGATCTCTTATTACCGGTAGCAGTGGCCAGGCCACCTCTGCAGCTGCTTGGTGACACCTCTGCCCCTGATGTGCTACTCCCAAGGCTTGCACACTCTGCTATAGACTTTTGGCTGGTTTCAAAGCATCTTTATACTCCCAGGGTAGACCCTACCCATCGAGCATGGGTGTCACTCAATATCACTGAGAAGAAGACTGTCATCCTAAGATTTCTCCTACAGAGAGTGCTTGTTCAGGTGGCCTCACTTTGGTTACATGTCTCAGTACCTTCTGCACTATCCAAGCCCCAGCCACTATCCTCACAAGCCCTATAGGACAAACTACCACGTCCAAACCTCCTCTGTTAATACCCTTGCCTCACGCAGCTTCCCTTCAGATATTTGTATTCCTATATTAGAGACAACACTGTTGCTCTTCCCAACCTCATCCTTGGCTTTGTTGTGTCCTACTGACACAAGTGCTGCTAAAAAGTCCCTCTCTGGGGAAGACATCTGTTATTTTGAGACAGGGTGTTGTTTTGAGACAGAGTTCCCTGGCCAGTCTGGAACTCACCATGTAGACCAGGCTGGTCTTAAACTAACATTGATCCACCTGTCTCTGCCTCCTGAGTGCTGGGGTTAAAGGTATGCACCACCATACCTGGTTAGCTGATCAGTTTTATAAAAACAAGTTAATGAATTCCATAAATTTACTTGTACAATAGTAATGAAAACTTCCACTGTATGGGGAATAAACTTTTGTAAGTAGGCTAAGCATAGAAGAGAAACTTGATAATAATATTCTTCTTTCCTCCCTTCTTCTTCCTCTCTCTCTCTCTTTCCTTCCTTCCTCCCTCCCTCCCTCCCTCCCTCCCTCCCTCTCTCCCTTCCTTCTTTCTTTCTTCCTGTGTGGATGGTTCAACATGTTTTCTTCAATTATCTGAGAGCAAGGGCAGGTCTAAAATACTCCCAGTTTTGCAGCGCCTGGTGTGCAGAGCCTGATGTGGTGGTGCACTTCAGAATGTTTGGGAGGCAGAAACAAAGGAGTCACAAGCTTAATGGCAGCATGGGTTACATGGTAAGTTCCAGGCAAACCAGGAAGACCGAGCAAGACCCTGTCTCAAAAAACAAACAAGGGCTGGGGAGAAGGCCTAGTTAATAAAGTTCAGATTTCCAGTACCCACAGAAACAGCTGGTGCACAGCTGTAAGCCCAGTGCTGGAGAGGCCGAGACAGGCTGGTCTCCAGAGCCTCTGGACAGCCAGCCTAGCTGAACTGGCAAGCTCCAGGCAGTGGGAGCCACTGGCTCCAAAAGTTAGATTGAGAAGTGATCAAGGAAGATATCTGACATCAACCTCTGTCTTTCACAAGCACACGCACACACACACACACACACACACACACACACACACACATGCATGTGCACACATGGTTACACACAGACAGACAGACAGACACACACACACAAGGTTTGAACCTGAGATCCTCCTGCCTCAGCCTCCTGAGTGGTTGAGATTACAGGTGTGGAGTACCACATCTGTCTTAGGAACACATATTTTGAAACTTGTAAAACGTATAGGTTATATATTTAACTCTGAGGTCATAATAAACACCCACAAATCTAACATCTGCCCTCCAAAGTGCATTTTTCTTCTCTTCTCATGCTTGCTGTCTTATTATTTAAGCATTTTGGAAAATTTGACATGCTCAGTTTATATTGTTTATTTAATATAATGTTTAGCTAAAACATTTCAAACTCAATATGGAGAGCTGTACTCAGCTTCAATGTGTGGTTATTTTGCGGTTCATTAGTGCTATGACGTTTACGAACACATGTATTTCAGAAAATGGGCAAGCAGGCAATTTTGTGTCAATGCTGACTTAGCTTCTGCAGATAACTGTCTGTGACTACCTGTAAGAGGCAGATGGTCTCTTACACACATTTAGAAATGAATTCTAGTCTCTCCCTCTGTCTCTGTCTGCACACACATACACAGAAGGAAGAGGAGACAGGTAAAGGGAAGACAAGGACAGCTCCTATCTGACTCTCTCCTGTTTGTCCTTTCCTGTCTGTCAACCTGCAAGTGTGAAAAAAACCACACTCTCTGGTAGTCATTTCTCTCCTATTCCCTATTCATGAAGTGGGTGTGTGAAAGTCAGGTTGCTATTTCCTGCTACAGCACTTCCTTTTCGTCACTCCATGGCTGCTGTCAGCTCTCATGAGCCATCATACGGATGCTCTTTTAGGGGCACATGAGGAACTCTGATGGAATACTTGGGGGAAGGTGCAGCACGGGAGGGAAGTGAACCGTCTGTCAACCACCGCTGCTACCTCAATCCTGTCACCAGGTGGCAGAGACAAATGTTCTCTGTCAAATGGCCCCAAAGTTCATCAGAGAAGAAAGAAATGGAAAGCTTTACAGCATCCGAGCTCATATAACATGCTCGTTTCATCCATGAAATGTGTCATTTCTGTATTTGGCACTTCAGTTTTAGGAACATATATGTCTGTATGATTATATTCTTTAGTTTCACTGTTTAGAACATATATATGTATATATAAAGATCTCTGTGAGTTCGAGGCCAGCCTGGGCTACCAAGTGAGTTCCAGGAAAGGCACAAAGCTACACAGAGAAACCCTGTCTCGAAAAACCAAAAAAAAAAAAAAAAAAGTAAAAGATGTGTATATATAATAGATATGTAGCATAGGGACACTCAATGGTCATTTGCTTGTATTTACTTGTCAAGCATAAATAACACAAAGATGAACTAGACATGGATCCTGCTCTTAAGGAGCTTGTGGCCTAATAGTATTTGTCTTTCTGAAGCGATAATTTTATTTTTATTGTATTTTTTTGCTTGAGACAGTGTCTCAAAAAGTAGCACATGGTGACCTTGAACTTTCTATGTAGCTGAGGCTGGCCTAGAACTCCTTTGATCTTCCTGCCTTCACCTCCCATGAGCTGGGATTACAGGCATGTGCCATCATATCTGGTTATTAAAGTGACAATTTTATCTTTTACATTGAACTTCATTAAAGTGTGTATATGTGTGCATATGAGTTTAGGTGCCCATAGAAGACAGAGGTGTCAGACCCTCTGAAGCTGGAGTTATAGGTGGTCGTGAGCCACATGATGTGGGTGCTGGGAACTAAACTCAGGTCCTCTGGGCAGAACCCCCTGGTCCAGCCTGAAAATGACAATTTTATACGTAGAGTCTATCTTAGGGTTTCTATTGCTGTGAAGAGACACCATGACCACAGCAACTCTCATAAAGGAAAAACATTTCATTGTGGTAGCTTGCTCATGGTTCTGAGATTTAGTCCATTATCATCATGGTAGAGAGTGTGGTGCCTGGAAATATGGTGGTGTGCAGGCAGACATGTTGCTGCAGAAGCAGCTGAAAGCCCTACATCTTGCAGGTAACAGGAAGTGGTCTGAGACACTGGGTGGTATCTTGAGCATATAGAGGCCTCAAAGCCTGCCTCCAACAAGACCACACTTCCTTCACAAAGCCACACCTCCTAATAGTGCCACTCTCTTTAGGGGCCATTTTCTTTCAAACAACCACATTCCACTCCCTAGCCCCCAAAGACTTGTAACCATATCATAGTGCAAAATTGCATTCAGTCCAACTTCAAAGTCTCTATAGACTATAACAGTCTCAAACTTATTTAAAAGTCTAAAGTTCAAAGTCTCTTCTGAGATTCAAGCAATCTCTTAACTGTAATCACCTGTAAACTCAAAATCAAAATGAGGATCATATGCTTCTAACATATAATGACACAGGATATACATTACTGTTCCAAAACATAGGGAAGCGAGCGTAGTAAGGAAATATTGGACCAAAGCAAGACTGAAAAACAGCTGGGCAAACTCCAAACTCTGCATCTCCATGTCTGATGTCAAAACTCTCTTCAGATCTCCAACTTCTTCCAGCTTTGTTGACTGTAACACACTTCTTTTTCTTGGGCTGGTTCCACTCCCTGTTAGCAGCTCTGCTTGGCAGGTATACCACAGCTCTGGCATCTCTTACGTCTCTAACATCTTACCCACTATGCCATCTCACTAACCCTTTATTAATTTTAAAGATTTATTTTTGCTTTTATTTATGTGCCTGTGATTATGAATGTTATCTATGTTTGTGTGGCTGACTGAGGAGGTCGAATCTCTTGACACTGGAGTTGTAAGCCACCACCTGAGGTGGGTACTGGGAACTAAATTTAGGTCCTCTGGAAGAGCAGCAAATTTTCCTCCTGCTGAGCCAACTCTCCAGCTCCTTGGGTTTTTATTTGTTTTGTTTTGTTTTGCTTTGTGTTTTGTTGTTTTTAAGTCAGGATACTGACATATAGCCTGGAGCTGGAGTTCACTTTGTAGACCACAATGGCCCTGAGCCGTCTCTAAGCTCCCACCTGTGTTCCTCAAGTACCATACTCAGCTAATTTTCATGGGTCTTTAGGCTCCCGTTATCTCTGACAGTTCTTCAGTCATGCCTTGTCTTTCACAACCTTGACACCTTTTCAATTTTATGACTAGGACTCTAGTAGGATGTACTTCAGTTTGGACTTTTCTGTTTTCTCATTATTAGATTGGTTTTACAGATTTTTTTTTCATATTTTACTTAAAAAGAAAGGTAGTCTGCCCTTCTCATTGCTTCCAATCAGAGGATTATGATATTGACATGTCTAATTTCTAATGATTGTTGAGCATGATCATTTGGTTAATATGGTATTGTTAAAAAATTATTAGGACTCTGGCAGCCCCAACAAGCTGGGCTTGTTCTATATTATTAATTATAATCCGTCTGTAAGTAATAATTGCTCCTTCCCTCCCATATTTGCTTATTTAATTATTTCTTATTTCAAAATAAACTCATGAGTATTTATTATATTCCTTGGGTTGATGTGATACTATCCTTACACCTTTGCAGATCAGATGACTACCCGATTATGTACCCTTTCAGGCCAACCTCTGACTTAAACACTCTGGCAGAAAAAGCAATATTTTAAAGAAAGACACATGTGTCCTATCCTTTTGACTACCAGACTGTTGAAAACACTGGACCCCAAAGAATTAAAATTCCCCAGTAATCCCATGCTGGGGGAAGGGAAAGATATCAGTCTAAGGAGGTGTTTGCTTCTCAGGAAGAGACTTCACACAGTTCTGACAACTTAAATAAACATATGTGAGGCCGCCAGATGTAACAATTACCTAATTTATTCTAATATAATAAAAGCTCAGGAGTCATAAATTGAGGTAAAAACCGGATGAAAAATCCAAGGAAAGTGGAGTGATTGGCTAACCCCCTCTCCACATTTTCCCCCAACTACCGGTAGCAGAAAATCCCCTGAAACTCCTCCTCCTCTCTTCCCCTCCCCTCTCACCCCCTCCTATATCCTCCAAGAACTCTATGGTTAATCCCATCAACGAATTGCTGACTCTGTCCTTTCATTCAGGGTGGCTTTATTGGTGTAGTGGATTGGCAGTATGAACAATTCTCCTGCAATATTTCGCCAATTTTATCTAAATAAAAAAGAGTAGTTTTAATGCTAACAATGCAAAACTAAATATGATAAGAACAATTATCAAATAAGAAATACATTCACAATGTCCAGTCCATTAATATTTGGTAATTCAGAGAAAGTACTCTGTTATCTATCTTATCTTGGTGAGTCCAAAGTTTTGTACCTAATTTAATTTCTATCATAACTAGGAAAAACTATAACTATCTGTCTTCAATCCCATCAGAGACCCAAGAAGGATACAATATTACCTGAGTAAACAGGAGGTGCAGAGCAAGCAATTTCCAAAACTATGAGAAATGACAGAAGCAGCTGTGTGGTGGTATTGTGTTCCCCAAAATATTGTGTACCTTAATAAACTTATCTGGGGTCAGAGGACAGAAAAGCCACAAGATATTTAGGCTAGAAAATGTTAGCACACGCCTTTAATCCTAGCATTCCAGAGACAGAAATCCCTCTGGATCTCTGTGAGTTCAAGGCCGCATTGGAAAGAGCCAGGTATGGTGACTCATGCCTTTAATCCCAGAAAACAGCCTTTAATCCCAGGGAGTGGTGGTAGAAAGCAGAAAGGTTTATAAGGCATGAGGACCAGAAACTAGAAGCATTTGGCTGGTTAGGCATTTGGCTGGTTAAGCTTTCTGGCTTCTAGCAGCACAGTTCAGCTGAGACCCATTCTGGATGAGGACTCAGAGGCCTCCAGTCTGAGGAAACAAGACCAGCTGAGAAGTTGGCCAGGTGAGGTTAGCTGTGGTTGTTCTGTCTTTCTGACCTTCCAGCATTTCACCCCAATAACTGGCCTCAGGTTTGATTTTATTAATAAGACTCTCTAAGATTCATGCTACACAGCTGGCTTCCCAAAGTCACCCAAGTTTCCTCTGTAATGTTGGGCATCCATCTTTGGCCTACAGGCCTAGAATATCTGACAGACTTTTCTGTGAAGCAGGAATTTTGAAGGACTGTCCTACCTTGTCTTGGAAAAGTTCAGCAGTCTTATTCTTTTGTCTCCTGCTTGTCTAGTTTGTACAGTATACTGTGAGCAATCAAGGCAAGGGTAGTTTCTTGCCAATATGGCTAGCTTTTGCCACACTGAAAGCCAACTCCATAAGGAGGGTCTTCGATGCTCATCACCCATCATCCTTTTATGAAGTAGATTGGTGCTTCCAGGAGCAGACGTGTCTCATGAAAAGCCTTATGTTATCAAAACATTTTAAATATCATATTCGGCAGGTCTTGAAGATCACTTTTCTATCTAAAATATATCTTTGTATGACCTTGAAAACATATCTAAACATGACTATAAGTTTGATGTTACAGATGACTAACTATTAACATGTATTTCTTTATTATCCTAAATAGCTTTCAAGGACTAGAACTTTACATTACATTTTTAAATGAACTGCATAGGTACAATAACTTAAACAAGAAATAGAAACATATACTACAATATAACCTTAAATGTGTATCAATATACAAAAATATCTTAAATGAGATTAGAAACTTATACACAGTATAACAAAAATAATCTAAATTTGTATCAATATACAAAAATCCATACAAATGCAAAATATTTGAGACTAGTAGTTGCTTTTTTAGTTTGAAAGTAGATTCAGTAATCTACCTTTTTATCCTATCATTTCTATATCCTCCCTTTTCTTTTCAGAATGAGATCCCTGAATCTAATTTCCTTTGCTCAGTTTCTTCCATAACCACAAGCAATAACAACTTGTGACCAACTTCCCTAAGCGATGACAAACATCCATCAAATGACCAAAAACCACCCACTCCACCTCTTGGGAATATGGGCATCATATTCTTAAAGTTACTTCCCCCTGTCTGGGTGTGACAGCATCTTTAGGGCACCCTGAATATTTGGGATAAAGATCAAGTTATGGGAGAGCTAGCTATAGTCCAGTCTGGGTGTGACGGGAGAGTGTAAGCCTTATCTGAAGTACTGACTGGAGTAGTCTATGAGGACCATCTTAGCTAATTGCTTTGAAGTTGTCCTGAGCAGTTTGTATTCCAAAGCTTATCCACAGGTGGTGTTAGTCAGCTTAGTGGTATTACCACAATCCAAGTGGATTCATCATTGTGGAGCCCCAATATCCTGTTGGAGACTTCAAAGGTCACTGTTAGGAATGGTCACGGGAACTTAAACATTTTAAAAGTCATATGCAGCAGATATTGGAGGGGTTAAAGGACCACAATTTGTTAAGTACATCTAGGGTACACAAACTTAATTCCTAGCTACCTAATTTAGACTCAAACTCGAAATCACATATAGGAAGTGAGATGAAGCCTATTTCTAGAGTCAGTAGCACTCTGTGTGACTGTTAATATCATGACAGAAGATTTAAATATATATGTTAATCTTATACATTTTGAGATAATATTTATACCTAAAGAAAAGTTTTAAAGAGTCAAAATAAGACCAAAATATTATGAGATTAATGGCAATAGAATGGTTCCTAATTTTGGTTTTTCTTCTGTCCCATACCAGGTGACTCTTCTGACATGAGACAGACATCTTGGATTTTGCTTTAACAAGCGTGCTTTGGTTTAAAGTAGGAGAGAGCCATGTTCTAACTCCAAAGCCAGCTTTTGTTCTTAATTGAACTGAGACTACAAAAAACCATTTGTCTCTAGAGAACAGTAGAAATAAACATTTTGGAAGATTTATGGTAGTGTATCCTATTGGAAGTGTGCAATACCATTAGGCCAATTTACTCTTTTCTTAGGACATTTTCTCTGGATAATTAGTCCTTCTTTCTCATGTGTCTCATTTGTCCAGTGGTCTTCAGATTCCTTAGTTGGATATTTTTCTTCTCCTAGAAAGACAAAAACAAAACTCTGCCTCAACCTTAACTTTGGGGCATTTTTCTTTTTTGTCAGGTTGAATTGCCATACTGTTTAATTTCTAAACTCCACAAAATGAAACACATCCATTTGCCAAATCTAATTTCTTTGAGTACCCTTAGGATTACTTCCTGCAGGTAGTGGAGTTTGGTTATACAAAGAACAAGTAGGATATTTCCTTATAATTTCCTTGGCTTGTTGTCAAGTGATAGAAAAATCTTTCTTTAAACTCTTGCTATTAACATGGTTTTATTATGAAATTCCGAGGCTTCTAGAACATTTCCTACCAACAGCTGACCAATTTCATCATTACCTTGTACTAGAGGGCCTGGTAGGTCCATATGGGATGTGATATGTATTATATAAAAGGGATGATTTCTATTTCTAATTATTTCTTGTAATTGAATAAATAACAAAGTTAATTCTGAATCATCTGGAATAAGTTCAGTGGTTTCAAAATGTAAAACAATTCTCTTTCTGCATATTGAGAGTCAGTAACCGTATTAAGAGGTTCAGGAAAATCTAATAATAACCATGAGACTAGTATATAATTCTGACTTTTGAACAGAATCATAAGGGCTTTGAGCCACTTTACTTAAACTTCCTGATTTATAACCTGCCTTTCCTGATTTATTTGGCATCAGTATAGAATGTAGGGGGACCAGAAGCTGGTGTTCCTCACACACTGTGAGGAAGAATCCAATTAGTTCTTTTAATAAACTGAAGTATCTTGCTTTGGGGGTATTTGTTGCTAATCTCTCACAAGAAATTACTGCAAGCTCTTTGCCAGTGTTTGTTTTCTGCCCATAATGAGGCAATTTCATCATTAGTAAAAGTTTACTACAATTTCTGCTGAGTCTATTCCTGTTAATTGATGAAATCTGAATTTTTCTTTCAGAGTCAATTCAGAAACCTTTTCTACATAGGTCTTTAAATTTTTACTCTGTTTATGTGGCAAATATCCATTCTAAGATATTATCTTCTCTCTGCATAAGAATTATTGTATATAGAGGCATATATATAGGCATAGAGGGTAGTATGACCAGGATACAATCAAGCTCTGGATCCAAGCAATCCACATGTGGATCCTGTAGTTTATTTTCTACCAAAGCCAATTCTCTCTCTGCCTCAGCTGATAATTTTTCTGGACTGTTTAAGTCCTTATCACCTTGGAAGGTTTGAAATAAATTAGTTAGTTCTTGAGTTGTTAATTCAATTCTGGGCCAGAGCCAGTTAATATCTCCCAGCAATTTTTGAAAAATCATTAAGAGTTTATAATTGATCTTTCTTGATTTGTACTTTTTGTGGTTGAATTTTTTTGTAAACCTATTGTGTATCACAGGTACTTAATAGAATCTCTTCTTTGTATTTTTTCAGTAGTAATTTGTAATCCCAACAAGGCAAAATTTTCTTTGCTTCTTCAAACATTTTTTTCCTAAGGTATTTGCATCTGAATCAGCTGGTAAGATATTATCCATATAATGGTAAATTATATATTGAGAAACTGTTTGCAAATTATTTCCAATAGCTGTTGTATAAAATATTGACATATGGTGGGGCTGTTTAACATCCCTTGTGAAAGAACTTTCCACTGATACCTTTTAACAGGCTTGGAATTATTATAAGTAGGCCCTATGAAGGCAAATTTTTCTCTATCCTGTTCTTGTAAAGGTATAGTAAAAAAAAACCAGTCTTTTAAATCAACCACTATAATAGATCATCCTTTAGGCAATAGAGAAGGCAAAAGAATCACCTTATTTATGATTTTTTAATATTTTATTTAACCTACATAAGAATATAAATATATTCTTACATATTTTTAAATTTTTATTTATGTGCATTGGTGTTTTGTCTGAATGTATATCTGTATGAAGGTGTCAGGTACCCTGGAATTGGAGTTACAGACAGTTGTGAGCTGCCATGTAGGTACTGTGAATTGGGTCCTCTGGAAAAGCAGCCAGTGCTCTTAACCACTGAGCCATCTCTCCAGCCCCCTATATTCTTATATTTTATAACTTAAAATATTTATATTTTATATTTATAACTTAAAACTTGCTCCATTTTCCAGATTTCTTTCTAATTATAAGTATAGGAGAATTCCAAGGACTGGTCAATTCTTCAACATGTTGAGCATTTAGCTGCTCCTGTACCAGCTGTTCTAATGCCTGTAATTTTTCTGATGTCAAAGGACATTGTTCCACCCAGACAGGTTTGTTAGTTAACCATTTTAAAGGTAGGGCTGTTGGTACCTTTGAAAGATCACCAGCTGTTGTTCCCTGCGTATGTGCAACCTGAACAGTCTGTGACCAATCTTGATAATATGTTTTAATATTTCTCTCAGATCATTCCTTATTTTATGGTTTATTTCTGAGATTGAAGGAATGTTAATCTGTGTTTTCCATTGCTGCAACAAATCACAATTCCATAAATTCATTGCTATGTTAGCCATGTATGGTTTTAATTTTCCTATCTGTCCTTCTGGCCCTATATGCTCAACTCATCTTGCACTTTTTTTAACCTGACACAAAGTTCCAGTCCCTAGGAGCTGAACATTTACCTCCTGAAGAGGCCAGTTTTGATGCCAAGATTTTGGTGAAATTATTGATACATCTGTACCTATATCTACCAAACCCTCAATTTTGATGCCATTTACATGTATTTTTACCTTTGGTCTCTGATCACGTATAGAAGTGTTCCAAAATACGTGTTTTTTGGTCTCTCCTGAAAATTTTGTTTTATCTACTAAAGCTGTTCTGTCATCAAGAGCAGTGTGGTTTTAACAACAGGTGTTAGGTCTTTTAATTGCTCTGTGGAGGAGTTCTCCCATGTTGACAGGGAATGATTGAACCAAAATTGACACTGGAGCCTTGAAGAGGCTCCTCAATGGCAAAGGGTTACCTTGCCTTTCCCTCGTTGATCTGCATTCATCTGTTCAATGTTGGTCTTTGCCATACCTTTTGCATACTCCAGAAGGCTGAGGCCTTCTGTTTGGATTATCTCTGGAAAAAAACATTGTTTCTAGGAATGCCTTGCTTACAACCCTTTTTATATGACCTTGTTTACCACAATTAAAACATCTGACATTTTGATTTTTCTTAAAATTTCTAGAAATTACTTCTCCTATCAAAGCAGCATCATAAGCATGAGATCGAATATCAGCTGCATTTTGGATCCATTCATCTATGGGTGCTGATCTTGCCTTAAAGGCTTAATCACCCTTTTTCATTTTGAATTAGCATTTCAAAAGTGAAAGATTCAATTAATAGTTCTCTAACTTCTTGATCTGATATCATTCTGTTTATAGCTGAATTTAATCTTTGTGAAAAAAATTCAGTGAAGGCTTTTTTTGGGCCCTGTATAACACTAGTAAATGACTCAGCTCTCTTTCCTGATTCTTCAACGCTGTCCCAAGCATTCAAAGCTGCTGTACAGCCTAGGGCCAAGGTGTGATCATCAAATGTAGACTGTCTTTGCAAATCAGCATATTGTCTTGAGAAATTTCAATACCTCTAACCCTGCTTTGTTGTTCTGTGATCCTAGCTTCCTCTCTCCACCATGTTTTCCATTGTAACTGAGGACCAGCTACCAATATTGCTGTAACTAAATCTTTCCAGTCTTGTGGAATAATCCTGTTCCAAGTTGCTCAATTTAACATTTGTTTCACAAAAGGTGAATGTATACCATATGAAATGACTGATTCCTTAAATCTTGCATTTCTAATAACCTTAGGCTGTTCCTCTTCTGTTTCATAATATAATGGTGTGGTAGGTTCTGCTCTAAATTCCTCTATCTGTGTCTGAGTATCTTTCTTATTTTCTTTAGTAGGTCTTTCTAAGACTTGTACTTTATCAGTAGTAAGTTTTTCTCAGGCTTATATCTTATCAGTAGTAAATTTTTCTAAAACTTGTATCTTATCAATAGCAAGTTTTTCTAAGACTTGTGTCTTGCTAATAGTAAGTCTTTCTAAGGTCTATATCTTGTTAGTCAAACTACCACATTTTGCACAGTTATCAGACCATTTTAAGGATAAAATATGAATTACCAAACTGATAATAATTATAATCAATATCATGTCAATTCCAGATAAATTGTTTATCCTCTCATTTATTTTTTTCCATTTGCAAGTAATTCATAGTAGCACTAAACAGGGTCCTAATTCCCTGCATTGTGATATTTCCAATTCTTAACATGGGAAAGATCCTACCCCCTTTTATTATATCCTAATTCTCCATTTAAAAATTCCCAAGTGTCTTACCACCTCTGATGACACTGACAGCATAGGCAGGGATGTTCAAGGGTGGGAGGTGGGGGGTGGGTATCCAGCTGTAGTGGCAGCACTGTGGAGAGAGGAGATGTTGTGGTGCCATGAGCTGGGCTACTTCCACACTGGGGGCCAGTGTGGATGCTTATGCACCATGTCTGAAGGGGCTGAACTGTCTGAAGAGCTAATGTAAGGAAACTGGTAGAAGAAATCTACATGGTTGGTATGCAGAGTGTGATAGGACCACCTGCTTGCTGCTAGCAGTGGTGGAACGGCTAATCAGGAGTATACTTCTCTTGTGACTGCTGCACTGCCAGGCTGGGCATGGCCAGGCCACTCAGCAGCAGCTCAGTGTTTGCGTTAGTTGCTTTTCTGTTGCTATGATAAAGTACCATGACAACTTGTAGAAGGAAAGTTTATTTTAACTAATGTTTCCAGAGTCTGTAATGGTGGGGGAGGCATAGCAGTAGGAAGGCATGGCAGCCTGAGGAGGAAGTTTGCTGATCACCCTTTATACACACACAGGAAGCAGAGAGAGCAAGCAGGAAGTAGAGTGAAGCTATAACCCTCAAAGCCCACCCCCAGTGATGTACTGTGAGGGCTAAAGTTATGTTTTATGTTTAAGTTACTGAACTTGAGAGATCAATAAACAAAAATACCTCTAAACTGTAAGCCCCACTTGCCCAGGGACAGATAACTTCCTAGATTGCTGAGGGCTGTTGTTCACATAAGATAACAAGCCATGTGTTTCTACTTTTGTAAACAAGTTTGGTTGCCCCAACTGCACCTCATATGCTTGATCTCATGTAGGAGTGATGCATAGGCAGGAATTACATCAGGATGTATGCTTGCCCCCCATTGGATGGAGGTAGAAAGTATGTAGCCATGTGGGTTTTGCCTTTAGAAGCACTGGACTAACATAATTCATGGCCATTCTCTGGGAATCTCAGGTATGGACCTGGCCAGTATCTACCATCCTGGCCAGTATTTAATAAAGCTTACTTCAAATTTGGCTAAAAAATTGTGGTAGTGGTATTATACTCATCTAATGGAATTAACAGTACTTCTTCAAGCAAGGCTGCACCTCCTAAAGACTCCATAACCTTTCAAAACAGCACCACCAACTGGGGACTAAGTGTTTAAATATATAAGCTTCTGGGAGATGTTTCTCATTCAAACTACCACATTTGGACCCCTGGATCCATCATCTCACAGCCATCTCATCAGTTAAAGTGCATTTAGTCCAATTTCAAAAGTCCCCATAGTCTTTAACAGCCTCAACACTATTCAGAAATCCAAAGTTTCATTGAAATTCAAGGCAACCTCTTAACTGTGACCCCTCTAGAAAATCAGAATATGAATTATAAACTATCAATTTATAGTGACAGAGAGTATACATTCCCATTATAAAATGGAAGAATGGGGACACAGGGAGGAAAGATTGGACCAAAGTGAGATGGAAACCCAGTGGGGAAAATGCCAATCCTGTAGTTCTATTTCTGGTATCGGGGCTCCCAGTCCAAAGGGCTCAGAGTGCTCCTCCACCCTTCTGATCTTTGTCATCAGCAGTCTCCCTCCCACCTCCTGTGTGAACCTCTCTTCTGCAGATGTCTCTCAGCTCTAGCATTTCCAACGTCTTGAGTCTCCACCACTGATGGATGAGGTCATTCTGTATGCTGTGAATATGTGTTGCTCTGATTGGTTGATAGATAATGGTGAGGCAGAATAAAGTTAGGTGGGACATTCTAATAAGAGAGAGAGGAAGGAGAAAGACAGGACAGAGGAGTTGCTGCTAGCTGCCACCAGGAGAAGCAAGATGTAAGGTACTGGTAAGCTACGAGCCACATGACAAAGTATATATTTATAAAAATAGGTTAATTTAAGGTGTAAGAGCTAGCTGGCGAGAAGCCTGAGCCATTGAGCCATAGTTTAAAAATAATATAAGCCTCTGTGTGTTTACTTGGGTCTGAACGGCTGCAGGACCATGGGGCTGCGGGAGCCAGGCAGGACCAGGAAAACTTGAGCTACACACCACAACCCAGATGTCACCTTTAGTTCTTTATACAATGACTTTTCAGGGCCTCTTTACAGGTACTCCAGCCCTACCACATATTACTAACTTACCTAGCTTCAGCAGCTCTCTGAAACTATGGAGGAAGAATCCACGACTCTCACTCTTGCATCTTTCATGCCTCTAAAGCCAGTACTATGTGGATGTTACTGTGAAGTTTGGCTGTCAGTTCAGGATGGACCCTTGTCCTCTTGAATCATATTAGCAGCAACTTTTATATGCTATTGATTTCTAGGAACAGGAAACCCCTTAGGTGCTCTTTCACAATCTAGAGGCTTAGCCAAGTGGAGTCTTGCCCTGAGAGTACTCTTCCCTTTGTTCTGGTGCAGAGAAGGAGGTCTCTTTAATCATGCACATCTCTTTAACAACTACAGCCTCTCTTTCAGCAAGCATTTTGACTGCAACACTAAGCTTCCCAGTGCTCTTCTCCTCTCCAAACTATACATTTTGTATTTCTTCCTTCTCCAGTTGCTCTTTTTCATTGTAGACCTACATAATCATTATTAGTAATAACCACACCGTAGATTCAATCTTATGCTGTCTTGAAATCTCCTCTACCAAGGAAATTATGCTATTACTTTTAAATTTAGCTGCAGGAAAGTTCTTGGGACACAGGCAGAAAGCAGCTAGAGTCTAATAGGTTTTCTGCCCTCCCCCATAATAGGTTTTTGTGCTGTCATAGTAAGCCAGATCAAGCTGAACTGAAAAAGTATAATAACAGATTTATTTGAGCAAAGCAGCACCCAGGCGGGTTCTCTAGTCCTAAGATCGAGGCTGGAGAAGCTGCGCTCACAAACAAAAGAGGGGAGACTTTATAGGTTGTAGGCAAGGATTGATGATGTGTCTGCTACAAGCTGGGTTTGTGCCTGTGTATGGTCAAAAGCTGAGCGCTCTAGGCAGGGACTTGGGCGGCCGGCAACTTGGGTGGCCAACAAGAATTTGGAACTGGGATTTTTGGCGTCTTTCCTTTCTTTGAAGTCTGAGTGGAGGGGGTGTGGGCTTGGGGGGAAAGAGAGAGAGAGAGAGAGAGAGAGAGAGAGAGAGAGACAGAGAGAGAGAGACAGAGAGAGACAGAGAGAGACAGAGAGACAGAGAGAGACAGAGACAGAGACAGGGACAGACAGAGAGAGGAATGAGGCTTCCCAGATCATGTAGGAGTGACTTGGAAGTTCCAACCAAAGTCTTTGCCAAAATATCACACAAAAGGTCTCTAGCCTAGTTGATAGTATTGTTCTCTTTGGAAACTTCTTGAACCAGGCTTCCACAGTCTGCATTGCTCTTAGCAACACTGTCTTCCAGGTTTCTACCAGAATGGCCCTTTAAACTCTGCTTACAGTATTCAACCACTTTTCTAGTCCAAAGTTCCAAAGTTTTCACATTCCTCAAAAACCAAAAATGGTCAGGTTCTTCACAGCAGCCACCCCACCCCCCTGGGCCTGGTACCAACTTCTGTATCAGTTACTTTTCTGTTGCTGTGATAAGACACCATGACCAGAAGCAGCTTGTAGAAGCTAGAGTTTGGGCTTAGAGCTCCAGAGGAGGAGTCCATAATGGCCAGGGAGGTATGGCAGCAGACAGCTGGAGCAGAAACTAAGAGATTATATTTCTGCTCTACCACTGAGCTAAATCCCCAACCAAGATTATATTTCCACCAACACATAGGAAGCAGAGAGAAGAAACGAGGCATGGGTCACACCTATGGGCTCTCAAAGCCCCCTTCCAGTAACATACTTTCTTCAGCATGTCTGTGCCTCCCCAGAACTGCCACAAACAGCACCACCAAGTGTTCAAATATCTAAGTCCATGGGGGCAGGGGCATATCTTATTCAAACCACCATAGGCTGTATTGAAATTTCCTTTGACAAAGAAATTAGTCCATTACTTTAAAATGTTATCCTTAAGCAAGCCCTTGCACAGGCAGATGCAGTCAGATTCTTTGCTAAAACGTCACCTGCATGTCCTCTGGGCTACTTTTTAAGAGTCCTTATTCCCCTTTGAAACCTCACGAGGCCTCCACAGTATGTATTACTCTCAACACTACCATCTCTCAGGCCCTATTAATACCTGGCGAGAATAAGACCACTCACTACCACAATTTTGAGTCAAATTTGAAGCAAGCTTTAATTAAATACTGGCCCGGGTGATGGACTCTGGCCAGGACCATTCTGGGGTTCCCAGTGGCAATGACTTACATTTTGCAAAGGCTTATAAAGGCAAACCCATAAGGCTGTGTATTTCCCACCAGGTCCAATCAGAGGCAAGCATATATCCTGATATATTTCCTGCCTGCGTACCTCCTGCCTACATGATCAGCACATCCAGCGTATTTGAGTCAAACAAGCTTGTTTAGGGGAGTGAAAACACGCAGCTTGTTATCTCCCGTAAACAGTAGCCTCCAGCATTTCAGGAAGTAGCTGCTCTTGGGCAAGGGGCTTACAGGTTAGAGTCATTTTGTTTTACGGATCTCTTAGGCACAGCAATCAAAACTTAAAACGTAACTTTGGCTCTCATAGTTCCTACTAGAACAGCCCGCTAAGCTCTGCTTACAGCAGTCAATGGTTTTTTCAGTTCAAAAGTTCCTAAGCCATCGTCCAAAAACCAACACAGTTACTTTCTTCACAACCTCAATCTTCCGGAATCCACTTCTGAATTCATTACTTTTCTGTTTCTGTGCTACAATACTATGACCAACTTATAGAAGGGAGGATTTATTCTGGTTTACTGTTCTTAAGAGGGAATTCATAAGGGTGGGGAAGGCATGGCAACAACAGGCATTGTGGGTGGAACAAGAGGCTTACTAATCACATCTTAGGGTGCTCAGAGGAAGCAGAAAGGAAGTAGGGTGAGGCCATAAACCCTCAAAGCCCTACCCCAAGTGACATACTTTTCTCAGCAAGGCTCCACCTCCCAAAGGTTCGATAGCCTTGCAAAACAGCACCACTAACTAGGGACCAAGTGTTTAACTGTGTGGGCCTACGGGGGCACATGCCTCATTCAAATCACCACAGTGTCATACAATGAAAAAGTAGTAAGCAGCTACTTACTCTTTACTAGTTAATAGTAAAGTTGTATGTGGATGGGATAGAACCATTTCTGCATCATCGCACGAGTCCTGTATCCTTTCCTTTTATTTGATGTAGTGATATTGTGTCTTCCAAACAGATGATGGCATCCCACAACGAAAATTCCACATGAACTATGATAAAGCAATTAAACTGATTAACACCACCCAAAGATGGCTAGCTGAGATGATCCAGATTCACAGACAACTCCAGCAAGGACCTGAGACAAGTCCTGCACTTTTGCATTATCCAGAGACTAGATAACAAATGATACAGCTACCTCTCCCAGGACTTGACAATTAACCCAAAAAATTTCTTTGCAGGATCCTCTAAAGATGTCTTTGCCCCCAGAAAGTAGGAAGTAATTTTAAGAAAACAATGCCCACATTCCCAAGAGATGGGGTGGATGGTTTTTGGTTGGTCAATGGCTTATGGATAATTGTCATTCTTAAGGATGATTGGTCACAAGTTGTTATTGTTAATGGTCAGAAAAAAAAGATTAAAAAAAAAGGAGATTAGATTCAGGATTCTTGTTTAAAAAAAAGAAAGAAAAAGAAAAAAGAGGATATAAATAAGAGGTACATTTGAATCTACTCAGAAAAATAAAAGAGATATAGAAATAATAGGATAAAAGGGTTGACTATTGAATCTATTCTGGAAAAAAGGAAGATATAGAAATGATAAGATAAAAGGTAGATTATTGAATCTACTATGAAAATAAAAAAGAGAGAATATGGATATGATAAGATAAAAAGGTAGATTATTGAATCTACTTTTATAAAGGAACTACTTGTTTTAAATATTTTACATTGGATTTGATTTTTGTATATTATATACAAATTTTGTATTGGACTCACCAAAATAGGATGAATAATGAAATTTTTTGTCTGAATTTGTCAAATGTTAATAGACTGGGCTGGGCGGTGGTGGCGCACGCCTTTAATCCCAGCACTTGGGAGGCAGAGGCAGGCAGATCTCTGTGAGTTTGAGGCCAGCCTGGGCTACAGAGTGAGATCCAGGAAAGGCACAAAGCTACACAGAGAAACCCTGTCTTGAAAAACCAAAAAAAAAAAATGTTAATGGACTGGACATTGTTAATTTATATAATGGAGTTTTTTGTCTGAATTTGTCAAATGTTAATGGATTAGACATTGTTAATGTAATTCTTGACTATATATATTGTATATACTTTTTCTTATATTAGTTATAACTTTTTTATTTTAAACAAAAAGGGGAAATGTAGTGATATTGTGTTCCCCAATATGTTGTGTACCCCAATAAACTTATCTGGGGTCAGAGAACAGAACAGTCACTAGATAGACGTAGAGGCCAGAAAATGGTGGCACACACACATCCTAGCCTTCTGGAGGCAGAGATCTGTCTGGATCTCTGTGAGATCAAGGCCACACTGGAAACATGTGGTGACACATGCCTTTAATGCCAGGAAGTGATGGCAGGAAGTAGAAAGGTGTATAAGGTGTGAGGATCAGGAACTAGAGGCTTTTTAAGTTTTTAGGCTTTTAGCAGCAGTTCAGCTAAGATCCATTTGGATGAGGACTCAGAGGCTTCCAGTCTGAGGAAACAAGTTCAGCTGAGAAGTTGACAAGGTGAGGTTGGATGTGGTTTGTTCTGTTTCTCTGATCTTTCAGTGTTCACCCTAATACCTGGCTCCATGTTTTTTTTATTAATAAGACCTTTTAAGATTCGTCTACAATTTGATAATTTATTTTAAGCAATGTTTTTACGGCTACATAGAAAGGCCTGTGCAAAGAAGAACAATGAGCAATTGAAATGTGCAAGTCAAAAATAATGAACTTACAACCAGATTAATGTATTTCCTCGGATGTATTCTCATTTCTAAACCTCTATTCATTCAGGAAACACAAGGATTGTGTTGGTAGTAAGCATGGCCTTTCTGTTTTGTTTTTCTGTCATAAAATGAAAGCTCTGTCTCTATTAAAACAAAAATTTGGCAGAATCACATTATTTTTCTCGAAAGCCATGCAACATTTCTTAAACTACCAGAAACTATCATGTAACAACCATTCAAATTATAGAGTCTGCTGGTTAGTTAGAGAGGTTATTTGCCTTTTCATCAGTGGGATTAATAACGTTTTCATCCATAGCATTAATGGAGTAGCTGTCAATGACAAGAGACTCACCTGCCCTGTGTAATGAGACAGATCTCATCATTTCAGAAGACTATTTCTTCCTAAAGAAGGAAATATGTTTTCAAATGACTTCCTCAGATCCATCTGAGTCTAAAGTTTAAGTGAAGCATATAATATTAAATGAAAATGTGTCTTGGATCCACAAAAGGGCAGAGTGAGTGAACCCAGGTCCTTTGGAGGAGCAGCCAGTGCTGTGACTGACTGAACCATTTCTCCAGCCCCTCACTCATGACTTTCTTATCCACAAATGCTCACTGAGTTCTATCAATTCTGCGTTTGCCTGGATTGGAGCCTAGTACATGGCAGTCACTTAACAAATGTGAAATAATGCATGAAACAAAATAAGAATTATGGGGTTGGAGACAGCTCGGTGGTAGAGCATGCATTAGCATATGTGAGGCCTAAGAGTTTGCTCCTCTTTAAATCCTATGAGAATGATCTCTCTACCACTTATAGCATCCAAGGCTCCTTTTCAAGATCATCCACAGTTTGGTCTCTGCTTATCCAATATTTCTTCTAAGTAATACTTCTCAGAAACTCTATGTTCCACTCAAATTTCTTAGACATCTTCTCTCACACATACTCCTGTTCTCATCATAAGTCCTGCTTTAATCATCTTCTCAATCATGAAATACTTGTATCTTCTTCATTTCAGAGTGTTCCCAATATAAAATATCCCAGACTGAGTGTTCCCAGACTGATGGGATAAGCTTTCAGTCATGTTCTTTTATGGCTTTATGCTGCTCTCTACATGTATAAAACCTTAGCGTTCCAGTTAGTGTGGGTTTCAGGTAGCTTTCTATTGCTGTGATGAAACAGTACTGACCAAAAGCAGTGTGGGGAGCAAAGGACTTATGTCAGCTTAGTTGTCATCCATCATGAAGGGGACAGGAACCCGGAGTGTGGAGCTGAAGCATCGACCAGCCATGGAGGAGTGCTGCTTACCGGCTTGCTCCTAATGGCTTGCTCTGCCTGCGTTCTATAGCACCCACAACCATTTGCCCAGGGATGGCACTGACCCCAGTGGGCTGGGCCCCCATCTATCAATTTAGCAATCATGAAAGCCCCCCCCAGGCTTGCCTCCAGGCAATCTGATGGAGGCATTTCCTCAGTTGAGCTTCCTCTTGACACTTAGCTGTGTCAAGCTGACAAAAATTAACCGGGACAGCATGTATTTACTTCAGCCATTATGTCTAATTATCTTACATGAGTTCATTCGTATAGTCTAGTTCTCTAGCCATGTACAAATTGAGGGAACAGTCCAAGAGCTGCAATTCTTTGCATACCATTCAGTATCTAGGTGAGCTAACTGAGGACAACTGTTCGACCTTGTAACTTTGAATTATACTCCAAAAGGGTTCTGATGTCCTCTTCTGGCCTCCAGGGGTCCTAGGCATGTAAAAAGGTGCACAGACATATGTTCAGGCAAACCACCCATACACATACAGTTTTTAAAAATCCATTAATGAAAAATAACTATTTATTAATTTTTAGAGAATTTCACACAATTTATTTTGATCATATTCACCCTTAACTCCTCCATATAACTCTTCCCAGATCTTTTCCCTACTTCCCCCCATTTCTCCTTCTCCTCCTCTTCTTCTAAATAACCCATTGAGTCTAATTTGGGCTGATCATATACTCTTATGTGTGGGGCCAACCAATGGGGCATGGTTAACCTACTGGGGACCACATAATCAAAGAAAATTGGCTCTCTCTCCTCCAGGACCCCCAAATATCAGTTAGGGGTGGGGGCTCATGAATCCTTTCCCTTCCCATGCTACAAGGTTGACCGGCTTGATCTTGGGTTTTTAATTTTTTAAAACTAGATTTATTCTTTTTTTTTTTCATTGTCTGTGTGTTTTGCCTACACGTATGTCTGCGCACCACGTGTGTGCCTGGTGCCTCCATAGCAGTCAGAGAGACTATTGTGTTCCCTGGAACTGGACTCCTGTCTGGTTGTGAGCTACCATGTGCTAGGAATCGAGCTGGTCCTCCGGAAGAGAAAGAGTGTTCTTCATTGCTGAGTCATTTTTCCAACCTTTGTGCAGGCAACAACAGCTGTTGTGAGTTCATGAGTGCAGCTGTCCTGTCGTGACCAGCAGACATCGTTTCCTCTGGAACCCTGCCTCAGTTCAGAGTTCACTGCTAAAATCTGCTGTTTGTTTCCTGTCGGATAGTTACCTATAGAAGAGGTGAGAGTTCCTGTATCTGACAGAGAAGGTTGGGTAAAAATTAATGAAAAGATAATAGAGAAATAAATAATTACTTATCATTTAAATATCATCACAGCTCACATTTTACCAACAAGGAAACAAATTTGAATTATGAAAATTATATAGCTAATTCCAGGTGGAGCCAGGACAAATGTTAACTTAATCAGATATCTTAAAAACCTTGAGTGTGTGTGTGGGTTCTCTTTAAAATTTCATTTAATTCCAGGCGGAGCCAGGACAAATGTTAACTTAATCAGATATCTTAAAAACCTTGAGTGTTCTCTTTAAAATTTCATTTATTTATTAATGGAATAAATTTACGTTAAAATGGGATTCACTCATACAAGTGACAGAAAGTCAAACCACACAAGTTACAAAGTAAGTAAATGTCTGAGCCCGACTGAAATGCCCTCTCTCAAGTTCCTTTTTTGTTACCTTTGCTAGCCATTTCCGCCTCCAAGACTGTAACTGCCGCTCTCCACAAGGTGGCAGCATTGCTTACTCCTCAGCAGCCTCGCCCCAAGGCCTGCACGGTCCTGACAGTTTAGGGGCACTGACGAAGATCGAAGTTGTCATCTTGATGTCACAGTCAGTTCCTGGAACTGAAATGCCAGGTCAAAGCCAGATGCCCAACTCATGAAGGGAAACGGAAAGGCAGAGCTGTGTCTGTGGAGAGAGACGTCAGGAACTGGGTCAGGGACAGGAAAGGAAGTAGGGGTAGTGAGCAACCCAGAGACCTAGCTACCTCCTGTCCCCGTGGAGGTCCTGGAAGATCTGATGTCCAGTTTCGTGAAAATGTGTGTCTGTCTGTCACACAACTCATGTTCCCTTCCCAGCAGACTGGTCCCAACCGAGAGTCTGTCTGCACAGGATTCCTCATGACCTCAGGGGTTTGGGGCTAAGAAATCAGGCTGGAGAGCGCCCGTCTTTTCTTTTTTCTTTCATCTTTTGTCCTTTTCTACTTTTTCTCTTTCTTTTATTTTCTTTCTCACCTGTGGTGGTTTGAGTGAAAACAGCCCCCATTAGACCCATAGGGAGTGGCACTGTTAGGAGATGTTCTCTCTCTCTCTCTCTCTCTCTCTCTCTCTCTCTCTCTCTCTCTCTCTCTCTCCCCCTGCTGCCTGCAGATGTAGATGTAGATCCCTCAGCTACCCCGCCAGCATCATATCTGCCTGCATGCTACCATGCTCCCACCATGAAACCTCTGAACAGTAAGCCACCCCAATTGAGTGTTTTCCTTTATATGAGTTGCTGTGGTCATGGTTTCTTCACAGCATTAAAACCCTAACTAACACACCACTCTTTCATTTTTTTCTCTTTTTTTTTCCATTCATTCTTTCTTTCTGTGTTCCTGAGGATTGGCCCTGGGGCTACTTAAACAACAAAACAAGGCCTGGATCCTCTTGTACGCATACAGAGAGAGTCAGAGAGAGACAGAGACAGAGACAGAGGGGAAATCCAACCACGGAGTTCTAGGAAGTTGTGAGGCGGCTGATGTAGGTGTCAGAATCTGAACTCAGGCCCTCTTCAGAGCAACACAGGCTCTTAACCACTGGGCTGTCTCTCCTGTTATCATGTCTCTTTAAAATCACAGTGGACAGACCTGAGAAGATTGCCTGCTCTAGCAGCCTGCTCATTAATGTCTAGAAAAGCAGTTCTCAACCTGTGGGTTGTGACCTCTTTGGGGGTTGAATGCTCTTTCACAGGGGTCATCTAAGAGCTTCTGCATATCAGGTATTTACATTATGATTCACAACAGTAGCAAAATTAGTTAGGAAGTAGCAACAAAAATAATTTTATGGTTGGGGTCACCACACTATGAGGAACTGTACTAAGGGGTCACAGCCTAGGAAGGTTGAGAACTACTGCTCTAGAAGATCACACCCATCTTATTAAGCTCAACTCTTATCATGTGACTTGCTTTGCTTTGTGAAAGGTGAATGACATCTCTGGAGGGTCCTGTGGCCAAAGCTTTGAGAGGAAGAATGTGTGTCCTCCCTTCCGGGTTTGCTTTCCATTTTGTTTTTGTTTCTTCTTGAGACAATGCTGTGTTACACAGTCCAAGCCTGCACTTGCTATCCCCCTACTTTAGTGTCCTGAGTGCGGGGACTCCTGTCCCCCTTTCCCTCTGTTCTAACAGTCTGGTGATGACCCAGCAGTCTAGAGACAACTCAGAATAACTCTGCTGATCAGTGCACATGCTGTGCAGGTGAAATGTAAACCTCTGTGTTCTAAACTGCTGACATGGGGGTTGTCGCTGCAGTTTAAACACACATACATTGTAAGTGGGCTCAGTATCACTCCCGTGGGGGAAAACTGCTCCTTAGAGGGTGAAAGCTATATCTTCATATGTCCGAAGCATGGGTATCTGTACACTACACAACCAGATACATATCTGCATTCAACTATTGGGGGAGATGAAGGAGAAAAGTCTAACCAGGCTCCTTTAAGAGATGATAGTGAGATAAAGGTTCAGAAGTGTTGATCTATAATGAGCAGGGAAATCTGGGGTGCAAGGGTATTAAGTCTGGTGGTTCATCCAAATCTCCTGGAGTGGTTTTTAAAACAGTGATATTCACCCCTACTTCTCAGATCCTAAGTTCACTGGTGGAATCTACATGTCTTTTTTTTTTTTTTTAAAAAAAAGATTTATTTATTATAGGGCTGGAAAGATGGTTCGGTGTTTAATAGCATTTGCTGTTCTCTAAGAGGATCCAAGTTTGGTTCCCAGTACCCACACGGTAACTCCCGATCTTCTAAAACACCAGTTCTGGGGGATCCAACGCCTTCTACTGGCCTCTGTGGGTATCCATACATATGTGACGTATACTCACATAATCACATACACAGAGATGCATAAAAGATTACATAAGGAAAGATTTTATATATATATATATATATATATATATATATATTACACACACACACACACATTGTTTTTATGTGTATGTGTCTTCATGAGATTATGTGTACCGTGTGTGCAGGAGCCTGCAGAGGCCAGAAGAGGCTGTTGGATCCCCTAGAACTGGAGTTACAGGCAGTTGTGAGCCACCATGTGGTTGCTGGGAATCAAACCTGCATCCCTTAAACCTGGATCCTTTGTAAGAATAGTAAGTGCTCTTAACTGCTGAGCCATCTCTCCAGCCCCAACACACTTTTCGCTTTTTAAAGCCCCCGTGGGGTTCTAATCTACAGGAAGGCTAAGAAGACTGTATCCGATGTTCTAAAGGCTAGCAGCACTGTTTTGGCAAGGTTGAGGATCCACGTGAAGAGCAGAGACACAGCCCAGAGCTCTGGGAGTGCCTGGCATGGAGCAGACTCATTTCTCCTTTCTGCCAATTATCCTGCCCTCACAAAAGACACTAAAGAGCTGGCTTCATCAAGAAGGGACAGCAGTGTCCATTTTCCATCTTTCATCGCTCCCATTTCATGACACACTATTGGAATGCACTGCATCTTTTATGACTCATTTGGAAAACATAAGAAGGGAAAAATAAATGGCTGTGGCTATTCCTGGCCTAGAACCCACAGTCAGCATTTTCTGCACAGATGCAATTTGGAAGTCATCTCCATCTTCAGCTGCTGAGTTCTGAGTTCTTATTGGATGAGTTTAAGAGCTATTTAACAGCATTCTTTATCTTCTGTATCCAGAGATGCCTGAGATGCCAGAGGGGAGCTTTCACATGTATTGTAAAGGTTAAAAACTATGGGACTGAAAAAACAAAACAAAACAAACAAACAAACAAAAAACCAACTGTGGGACTGGAGCACTGGCTCAGCAGTTAAAAGCACTGGATGCTTTTTCATAGGTCCAGGGTTCAGCTCCCAGCACCCACATGATGGCTTACAACCATTGGTTACTCCAGTCCCAAGGGATCCAATCCCCTCTTCTGGCCTCTGAGGGCACCAGCATGCAAGTGGGGCACCTACACACATACAGGCCCATACACATAAAATAAATAGTTTTTCCCCCCAAGACAGGGTTTCTCTGAGAGGTTACTCAGGTGTAGTTTTGGTGCCTGTCCTAGAGCTCGCTCTGTAGACCAGACTGGCCTCGAACTCACAGAGATCTGCCTGCCTCTGCCTCCCAAGTGCTGGGATTAAAGCAGTGTGCCACTGTGGCCCAGCTGAAATTTATTTTTGAAAAATTAAAAATTAAACTTTAAGAACTATTAAGAGGTCATGTTCTCCTTAGCATTGAAAGAGGTCCTGGCCTGGGCAAATCACAATAACATGAGCTTATCATGGCTGAAGCTGGTATTAGATGGATCACTTTTTTTCCCCTGAAATGTCACTTGCAATGGACAATGACATGGCTTTATGTTAATGAAGTGACTCCATTTTCAGTTAGCATGTCAAAACTGCAATGTGCTCATTAACCAAGATATCACTCTTGATTTGCCTTTTATGCGTGTTCACAGTGAAGTGTCGTTGAGAGTGGCTTGTTTTCTTGAAGACACTTACTTAAAGGTGAAGATCAGGTTTCCTGATGTTATTTTTGGTCACTGAGCACCTAATTTAAGGGCAAGTGTGGAGATATTTGTAGACAATGTGTGAAATTTCTTGAAGCAGTGATGAGAAAATTTCCAGGAAATTCTCTCCATAAAGTAGAGAGTCCATGTCAGCTGTACAAGTTGACAGTTGCTCACAACTAGCCCACGTTTACTTTGCTGATGATTTTTGGCAGATAAAGTAATTAAAGAGTATTTAACCTTATTAGTAGAGACAAGGGTAGATTTGAGATGCAGAGATGCACAAAATATGGGGCTCAGAGGATTTAAATTCAAGTTCATCTGTAGCTCATTATCTCTAATTTCTTTTTCTATTTAATTGACAAGTAAAAAGTATACACTAATCATGTGCAACATGTTTTGCTGTACGCATGCTTTGTGGGTTGGCTCAATTGAACTAGTTGGTATAAATTGCCTCTCATTTGGAAGAATAACAAAATGCTGAGAACCTTTATCAGATTGCTTACAAGCCCGGTTTCTTACCTGGGAAAAGTAATCCAGTGTCCATATAATTGACTGAGAGGTAGCTGTACATCTGACTTAAGCTAAGTTAATTACATTTTCTTTCCTGGGAATTTAACACTGGAATGTGGAGTCCTGGGCTAGTTTCTGTCAGGCAGGGGAGTCAGAAGGTGTGAAGAGTTCAGATGGGGTTACCATTTTCCCCCAAGGAGAGATGCAGAAGCTGAGGAAGTCAATCTTCAGAGAAGTCAGAAGACGTCACAGAGCCCAGAAGGGATGGAAACAGCATTTTCAATCTTGCCTTAAATCCCATCTCAAGTCCCTTGTGAGACCTGTCTGTCCTGCTGGCTTTGTTGTCTCAGATACACCCATCTTTGAAACAAGAGCAGCATCCTTCCATGCTCATGCAAGTTTGTGTGGAATTTTGTTCCTTGCAAGCAATTGTCCCTGATTAAGAGAGCTGCCCCCGACAGGGCTAAACTCTGAAGGACATAGGCCATATTTCCTGCAGGTGTCTGGCTTCTGAAAAATTTCCTAGAGATCTCTAGATCAGCCTTCCAGGAGATGAACTGGTTGTTTAGTACAGACTTTGTGGGCAAAAGGTTCCTAAAGAAATGCTGAATGGCGTGAAAACTTTGCAGCAATGGGCACACCTGGTTAACCATGCACAGTCTAAACAACAATGAAAAGGTCTAAACATGTAAAAACTTGTGGAATTTTCTCTGTTTAACCGAACTCCGGCCTACTCGTATAGGTAGACTTGGAGGAGGTGTGCACAACAGTGAAATATCCCATTCTAAAAGGATATGAAGATGGACAGAATAATCACAGCCATCCAGCTCTAACCCCTTTGCTTCTGCTTTAGACCCTTGACACCAATTATGTGAATGTGCTCACTCAGTACTGGGTAGCTTTTGCATTATAATTTGAATGTAGACGCCACAGGAAAACAAAAGGAAATGTACTGTCCCTTTCAGAATTTAGAATGTGAACTGATTTGCTGAGTTGTTTCTCTGGAATTACCAGGCAGCTGGAGAAACAGCTGGACCAGTTTCTGAACATCATCAACAAGGAAAAAAAGAATCCTTCCGGTTTGAATTACAATAAGGGTTTTCATCCGAATTTTATAGTATTGTTTAATAAATACAAAACATGATTTACTGGAAATTGGCAGCTTTCCTGTTACGTTATCAAGTGTCTTATGGAGCCGAGGCCAAATGAGTCAGAAGTTTCTGGATTCACTGAGAGTGATCGGTTTGAATTTTATTTTAAGGACTACAAAACCCAGTTTAAAGGAGATGAAGATTAGAGGCTGGATACACAGTGCATCCCTAGATGTGGTCTGAGTAGATCTCGAATGTCCAAAAAAGCCCAGCACCATGGGGAAGAAGGACTGGAAAGGTTGGGAGTAAAGGGAGGAATGAATACCAGCATGTCTCCTGGGAAGGGAAGTG